>NW_027505686.1:0-179034 GCF_021521415.1 Bidens hawaiensis | reverse complement strand
GATATGATGTTATGAATAATATTACTTATGTTATATATAAAATTATAACTGAAAAAAGTATATATATAAATATATAAAATTAGTTAATAAATAGTGAACGAGTCAATCTTGAAAATTTGCTCACAATGCCTGCACTTTCAGGTTAGATTTGCTCTAATTTGGTGTTAGTTTGATTAAATTGAATATTAGGGTTTCATAAGTGGCATGAAATTGTTACTACAGAGAGAGTTTTATAAGTTTTAGCCTAAAATTTTAACTTATTTGTAAAGGTATATGATGTTTATTCTTGCTAAAGTAGGCTATAGATTCAGTTCTGTAAAAATTCGTATTAGTCGCTAGTCCCCATCCCACTGATTATTCTTGGACTAGTCAGTAAATTTATCAGTCAACGGTCAAAGTCCCGTTAAAATTGGGATTAATCGAACTTAGTTGGTGTTTTCTGACTAGGTTTTGGCCAATATCAGCGGTTTTTAAGCGAGATTCTAGCCAATTTCTGGCCAAAGTGTGTGCGTATATATAAAACTGAAAATTACATATAAAAATGTGTGTGTGTACATAATACTGAACATTATACATTAAAGTCCCATCCGATTTATCGCTAGTTCCCATCCCATCGCCCGACTAGCAACTTTTACAACCTTGGCTATAATAAGAGGTTGTGTATATTTCCAGGATATTTACATGTGAATCTTTAATTATGGTGGTTATATGTTTTTTTCTTATTTTTATACCTAGTCATAAGTTCTAAAATATGTTCCATTAAACCAGCGTCTGATATGGTGTTTGGTTTGAACATATAGTTTTGAGTATTGATTGAATGTCTGAAGTGCTCTAATGTCGTATAAAATGAAGAAAATATGTGGCTAAAATCAATGTTAATAGGCTATCAAGATAATGAACATGAATGGTGTTGGTGTTTGGTTGGTCAAGTTTAATCGAACAAATTGACGTTTGAATCTGGTGTTAGTTTCGTTGAATTAGCAACGTGTATAAATTAATAATATTTGTTGGACCAAAATTGAATGTTAGGTTTTTCGGAATTTAGTCCGCAGAAGCTGAAAATGCATCTACATAGTATAAGGTTTACTGAAGGTTCATTGATTTTTCTTATAAGTCGAGCAGGTTTAACTTGTGCTTCTGAATTTATATATAAACAGTTATGCAGATTTGTAGGATCTTTACATGTGACACCATAGCTAGCATTGTTTTATGCATAGTTATCAAATGCGATAAGCGCTCAAAAGCGTTGAGGCTGGGCCTAGCGCTTAGGCGATAAGCGCAAAAAAAGCGCCTGATTTTTTTAGAAAAAGCGCACATTAAAAAAACATATTTTTTTAACTAAAATAGAACATCTTAATAAAAAAACATACATTCATTCTTGAAATAGTTCATAGAACAACCAAACACAAAAATCCAAAACATGAAATACCAAGTACATCTTAATAATTAAAAAAACTTAATCATTAATGCATCTATCATAATTCGAGTAATTCAACAACTCTATAAGCATTCATTTTAACTGCCAAGAACAATTTGATCCATCCACAATTGAAGCATTAACACATCTATCATAATATCCAGATTTCCAAAAATTAAAAACTAAAACTTAATCACGAATTTTGAAAATCGTAATCATTTAGTAAGAAGTCAAATGATATTTAATACACATGGGCAGGTTGGGAACAAATTATGGTGCTTTAATTGTGGAGTTTTAGACTTTTAGGTACTCCTAGAGAATAGGAACAGGTTGTTTAATTGATATTTAATATGCATGGGAAGGTTGGGAACATATTAATGGACGCTTTAAATATCTTAGGCATGCAACTCGCAGTTAATGCGCCTAGCGCTTTAAATGCGCTTAAGCGCAAAAAGCGCTCGATTTTAACAACTATGGTTTTATGGTGGTTTACTTATATAGTTTTTCATTTTGCACGTTGAGATGTAATAATGTCTTAATGTGAGATTTGGATGGTTATCATGATGTAAGTGTGATTATATAGTGATGTTCATTTCACCAACTTTGGATTAAAGATGTGGAACTTTAATGTTTCTGTGGTAGGTTTGTTGATCGGTTGGTTTTATATTTTTGGGAATAGAATAAAATATTTGACCATCATTTTGAATATCCTAATCCTTGCCAAACTATCATACTTGTGAAATATGTTTTGTCACATTTAGGATTGTTGGTCAAATTTAATCACGGTTAAGTTATTTCAATCAACATTTTTCATCTATTATGCTTGTCATTTAAGTAAAACAGTCATTACACTTGCAGAGTTACAGACAAATGCAAAAATAAGTCAAGGACATCGTAGTTGGCAGAATACCTGAATAGGGACAAAATTTGTTATCAGAGGTTTTGTAAAATGATTGATTGTATCTTTATAAATGTGAAAACTGCAATAGCTAACAACTTAACAAAAATAAAAAACTTAATGCTCAAACTTCAAACAATTTGTTCCTTCATATTCTAATCAATTTGTTTCATTAACATCTGTGAATATTTGGCAAATTTTCGTGTTTCTTGCCAACTACAGTGTGTTTTCTTTTTGCATGTTTTAAACTGTATTATATTTTTTTTACAATCAAAGTATAGGGCATATGTTTCTAACTTTTTTTTTTGGGTTGTAGGGATGAAAATAAAGACCGACACACCAATAGCCAAAAAGGCCCGTGAAGGAGTAATGGAGTTTCTTCTAATGAATCATCCACTGGATTGCCCAATTTGTGATCAGGGCGGTGAATGTGATCTTCAAGATCAATCCATGGCCTTTGGATCTGACAGGGGCCGTTTCACCGAAACCAAAAGATCTGTTGTGGATAAGAATCTTGGCCCGCTGGTCAAGACTGTGATGACCCGATGCATCCAGTGTACCAGATGTGTTCGTTTTGCCAGTGAAATAGCTGGAGTTCAAGATCTTGGCATGTTAGGGCGTGGAAGTGGTGAAGAAATTGGTACTTACGTTGAAAAACTCATGACAAGTGAACTTTCTGGAAATGTGATTGATATCTGTCCTGTCGGTGCACTCACCTCAAAACCGTTTGCTTTCAAAGCTAGAAACTGGGAATTGAAAGGAACTGAGACAATCGATGTTACTGATGCTGTTGGTTCTAATATCCGTATTGATAGTCGGGGCCCAGAAGTCATGCGCATTGTACCACGCTTAAATGAGGTACTCTTTAAATTGTTTAAAAGTAAGGGCATTTTTGTCATTATCTTATGTATTTATCTCTTGATACAGGATGTTAATGAGGAGTGGATTTCAGACAAGACACGATTCTGTTACGATGGTTTAAAGAGACAGAGATTAAACGATCCCATGATTCGTGACGGTGATGGGCGGTTTAAACCTGTGAGCTGGCGGGATGCTCTTGCTGTGGTGGCTGAGGTCATTCATCAAGTCAAACCCGAGGAAATTGTTGGAGTTGCTGGTAAATTAAGCGATGCAGAGTCCATGATTTTACTAAAAGATTTCTTAAACAGAATGGGGTCAAATAATATATGGTGTGAAGGAAATGGTAAGAACACAAATGCAGATTTACGGTCCGGTTATCTTTTAAACACCAGCATCAGCGGTTTGGAAAAGGCTGACTGCTTTCTTCTAGTTGGTACACAGGTACCGCTTTCTTCAAATCTTTAACTGTGTTTATATGTAGGGGTGTGCATGAACTGAAAAATTTATCTGTAATAGCAAAAAGGAACTGAAACAAAAACTGAGGGTTTGGTATTATGTTGTCATAAAAAGCGAATTTTCGGTTTAGTTTTGCATGTAATTAAAACCAAAAAAATCCGAACCGGATGTATGGATTTTCAATTAAAATTTTGGATGTTAAGATAATTTTTTAGGACTAATCAACAGTGTAACTAAAATATCAAAACCCAAATGTATAATAATCAATTATTCATTAGTTAACAAAAAGATCTAGGCCAAAATTCATTATTTTGGGCCAATTTTCTTTGAAACCAAAAATTTGAAACACAAATTGTAAAATGAAAGAAATTGAAACTGAACCGAACCCAAATCGGGAAATCGAAACCAATCGGTTTTCAAAAACTCGAAAACCGAATTTTCGGTTTATGGTCCAGTTTGAGCTCAAAACTGACCCAAACACAATCATATAATTATTTCTCTTTCTTTAAGTTATTTATGCAAATTTTGTTATCATGCCAGCCACGGGTGGAAGCTGCAATGGTTAATGCCAGAATCCGAAAAACGGTTCGGGCCACACAAGCTAAAGTCGGCTACATTGGTCCACCAACCGATTTCAACCATGACCATCAGCATCTGGCACGGGACCCGAAACCCTAGTTGAAATAGCTGAGGGCCGCCATTCCTTCACCTCGGCTCTTTCAGCCGCCAAAAACCCCGTCGTAATAATCGGTGCGGGGGTCTTTGAACGCGAAGACAAAGACGCGATTTTCTCACTTGTTCAATCACTTGCAGCCAAGCACGAAAACCTAATTCGACCTGACTGGAATGGAGTCAATGTTTTGCTCCTGAACGCTGCTCAAGCGGCTGCCTTGGACCTTGGCCTTGTGCCCGAATCTGACAACAGCATTGAATCGGCTAAGTTTTTTATATTTGATGGGTGCTGATGATGTTGATTTAGATAAGGTTCCGAAGGATGCTTTTGTGGTGTATCAGGGGCACCATGGTGATAAGGGTGTGTACCGGGCTAACGTGATCCTTCCTGGAGCTGCATTCAGTGAAAAAGAGGGGACGTATGTGAACACCGAAGGGACAGCTCAGCAAACCGTGCCAGCTGTTCCGACTGTTGGTGATGCTAGAGAGGATTGGAAGATAATCCGGGCTCTTTCTGAGGTTTGTGGGGTGAGGTTACCTTATGACACCATTAGTGGGGTCCGCTCGCGTATTAGAACTGTTGCACCAAATCTGTTGCGTGTGGACGAGAGAGAACCAGCTACGTTTTCTGGGTCAGTTAAGCCCGAGGGGTCGAGTAAGGTGACTGCAACACCGTTTGGTGTGACGATTGATAACTTTTATATGACGGATGTGATCACGAGGGCGTCAAAGATCATGGCACAATGCAGTGCCTTGTTGAAGAAGTGAGTGATTGGTGTAAGTTTTAATAAAGGTATCTTTATAATTCCGGTTTTGAAGAAGCAAACAAAGCTGTTGGTTGTATGATCATAAATGGCATGCTGACATTGATAAATGGTATGTAATTTGTATGGGATTTGAGACTGTTGCAACGATGTTTGTTTTGTTGCCAGAAAAACCATGTTCAGAACAACTTATTTGCACTTGATGTATGTTTTAAACAGTTGTTAAATTTCACCTCATATAAAATGGCTTGTCACATGTTCAAAGTAATCAATGCCTTTGCATTGATTTTAGAAAATTGATGAATATTACTGTAATCTGAACACTTGTTACAATGAATCTTGTGTGGCCTATTTGCTTCACATTGTTATCAACTATTACATGTTTAGTGTCAAGACCAAGTTCTTATAGCCAAAATTAAAATCAAGACAATACATGAAAGATTCACAAGATACTCCAACAAGATACAAATCAATACAGATTACTAATGAGCCATTAAACAAAATACAATAGCTATTAATACTAATGAATGGGTAGAACCTAAATTTTTCATCATTTTTTATTCGACTTTTCTGAAATTAAATGATCATCAAATTCACATTTACTGAAACTGAGATCTCATAAACTATCCAAGAGATTTCAGTCACACTAAGAACACATTTAGAATGATTTTATTGCAGAAAGTCTAACATCACAAGCTTCCAATTGCTACAAAATCACAAACTAAGATATCCTTAATCCCAAAAAAAACATAGATTCCAAATTCAAGGGACTCATCATATCAACTATCATTAACCACATAAGCAGGAAAAATACTCACTTGATTTATTTTTTGTGTTTCAAGTAATACCAAACTGCTTTGCCAAAAAAATAATTTAAGTAACATATTTGAACCGTAACCGCTTTAATCTCACAATAAACAAATGCTACAATAAAAGAGAAACCTATGCTTTAAAGGGTGCTGCTAGAAAACTTGTCTCATCCCCTGCTGGCTGCATTATTATCTGCATATGCATAGTGTCTCCTATGCAGTCACATTCTCTATAGTTTTTATATCCTTTTCTTGCCTTTTCCTGCAAGGATTTAAATAAAATAAATAAACAAAATTAAACAATTTAAATTAAAAAAAAAAAAAAGAACTTACTGTTCTTGCAGCTTAACCATAGATCTAGGCCTCTGATAACCATCCTCAAAATCATTCTTCTTCCCTTGATTCCTCGACTCCGGTTTCCAACTCGCTTTAATAAGCGATTCGCCTAACAGCTCAACAATATCAGTCGCCATCGCCTCGGCTTTCTTAACATATGGAAAAGTTTCCTCCTTGAAGTGATTTGACAACCATAAATACATAGACACAACCTGATGCTTACTCTCTAAATCCAACAACTCAGTATCATTTCTAGCAGAACTCTTCGGCATCCCCATAGCCAAACTAACGGGCACATTTTGAGAATAAGACTGAGCAAATCTCAACAAATGATACATCGCCTTTGGGTCCCGAATATTAACCGGAGCAAAACAGAAGTTAAACCGGTCCTCAAGAGATAGTCCTTGAACTTTCTCCAACATATTAGCAACCTTTTTTATATGATCATGTTTACACAAAAAGTACGACCCGTCCAACCGACAATTTTCCCCAAATTTTTGAAGTAGTTGACAGAACGTAACGTCCGCGATTCGGCCCGCAAATAACTCGACTTGCTCGAAAAATGGGAACAAACCGACCTTTTTAACTTCATCGAACGGTTTTTGTAAACATTCGATCAAGTAGTCCAAATCTTCTAAGTGTAAAGTGGTGGTAAGCCCATCCGGGTAAATACTCCCTCTACGCCCAGCCCGGCCCGCAATTTGCTTCACTTGTGAAGCGGGAACCGGCACGATTTTATCCCTGTTGTACTTTGATAAACTATAAAAAACTACCCGTCTCATATTAAGGTTTAATCCCATACCGACTGCATCACTCACAACCAATATGTCATACCCGTTACCTTGTTCGTTAAACAAATTCGCTTGGTGTCTACGCGTCTCGGGTGGCAACGCCCCATAAATAACGCAACATTTATGATTTGTGTGCTTTTCAATAGCTAACTTCACTTCAAAAATCTCCCGTCTTGAAAACGCAACGACACAATCACCCGACCGAACGTTTCTTATATCTCCCAGCAAGGTCTTAGCTTCCACCACCAACGGTTTAAATCATTCATAGTGATTTTCAATCAACTCGTCACCAGTTTCCCGACATATATTTCTAACAATATCCAAAACACTCGGATCCCCACACAAATGTATCTCATCGGCTTGCAAACCAAGCAAAGCCCGGGTCCACGCGTACCCTCGATACACATCCGACATCATTTGAATCTCGTCAATAACCGCCACCTCATACAACTCCTCCGTCGAAACCATCTCAACCGTGCAAGCAGTGTGATTCCCGAACGGAACATACTTCTTTTCTTGACCCGTAAGCAAACTACAATAAAACTTCCATAGCCAAAAGCCGAAGCGGGCTGCAATAAATCCCCTTCTTCGCTTCCATAAACCGTTGCAACGCATTATACGTCTTCCCGCTATTCGTCGGGCCACAATGATAAACAATCTTGCGTTTAATCGCTCTAGCAAATGGAAACCACGTCTCGGGCTTCGTCAAATCCGCAGACGATATCATGCTCCTAAATTTCTTAATCTCATCTGGAAACTCCTCCAAACAATACTCAACAAACACCGGAAACAGAAACCTCTCGGATTCGGCACCGGGACCCAACGACAACAGGTACCCGGCAACCTCACCGTCACATTTCTTAAAGAAAAAGTTTCTAAAACTATGCGCAGCAGTCGGGAAAACGGCGGCGGTAATGTAAATAGCTAGAGCCTGATTGGAAGCCCAGCCGGAATTGGAAAAGACCCGAAAGATTTCGGTAAGTTGTTGCCATTGATCGAGGTCTAATTTTCTTGCAATTGGGCCATCACGAAGCCTAGTGTAAATGTGTACAGGATCAATTGCAGAAACGTGTAAAAAACCATCCTTTTGATGATGATGATGATGATTATTATTAATATCGTCTGTAGATTGTAACCCAGAAGTTGAATTTGGGTTGTTAATATCAGGCGGTGTGCAAAAGGGTCTGTAAAGAAGACTAGAATACGGGAAAAGGTGATGGGATTTAGGGTTTGAAATTGGAGGAAAAGATGGTAAATTTCTGACCTTGGAAAGGTGAAGAAAGTGTGAAGAACATACGCTGCGGAGAAGGCGAGTTGCAGGGTTTCTGGCCATTATTCAGATTGAAGAATAATAATGAAATTACATAATAATAATAATAATAATTAATATGAAGAAGAAGAATTGCAGGTGGTGGATGATAATGATAATATCAAAGAAACAGAAATTGGTAATTTGGGATGGTGGATATTATTAGAACCCTAGAAAGAAAGTTTAATGGTATGAAATTGAAATGGGTCGGTTACTAAAACCCTATGTCTATTATAAAATTATTTATGCAAACACAAATTTTGAGTAGCGATATATATATATATATATATATATATATATATATATATATATATATATATATATATATATATATATATGGTTAAAAAAACACCTTTTGGACACACACCGTCTAGAGAACTACAAAGAGATGGATCCATGTCTTTCATTTCAAACCGGTTTAATGCACACAAACCCCTGTTTATGTTCATACTGGTTTTGATGATATAGACTTGACTCTTAGAGAACACCTTTAAGGAGGAAACCCACCACTGTGAATAAGATTATCTAAACCACTCGATGGTCACTTGAAAATTGCTCGTTTGATTTCGACTTGGTTTGTAAACAAGCTAATTGGCTTGGTTCAGTTCGTATATGAGCCAAGCAACGACCAAGCCCTACTTAGTTCGATTGGTATATATATATAGGGGTGGGTTATTGTATAATAACGGCTTATCGTACATTACGTACGCGACCTTCCAGAGCATTAGATTACAAAACACGTTGTGGCAGTTTCGTAAATAACCCAAAAACTAGTTCGTGATCAAATTCATCGATTACAAACCAATTTTTATCCAAATTCTAAACTTCTCGCTCTATGTCATCCAATTTCAGAACTCTAATCAAAGCTTAAAGTATGAAATCTCAAAAGTCAAAAACCAAAATAAAAAAGAACGTGTCGAAGTTCAGAAAAATCTTCAAATTGATCAAAATTGATGATTTAATCAATCGATTTGATGTGTAAAAGGATTTAGATACATCAAACGATTATGAAATTGCAGAAATAATACACTCAATTGAGCTCTCATTAGGGTTCAAAATATTACGTTTAAACGTTATGCACAAAACTGAAGGCATTGTGTACATTTAAACGTTCTAACCAAAACAAACACCTTTAAACGTTCAAGTTTAGAAGTTCAGAACAAAATGTTTAGAAGTTTAGCACAAAAAGTTTAGAAGTTTAGTTTATACATTCAAGGTTAACAAAAAAGGTTAGAAGTTCAACTTATACATTCAAGGTTAACAAAAAAGGTTAGAAGCTCAGCTTATATATTCAAGGTTAACAAAAAAAGCTTAGAAGTTCAGTTTATACATTCAGACCTTTAAATGTCCAGTAACATAAAACTTGAAAAAACTTGAACAAACCTTTAAACGTTCAGAAGCTCAGATATGAAATTAAACATCTATAACATGAAATTAAACACTTAAATAACTTCATATAATCTCGTAATCATCAAACACTCATAAATAAACCGTCTATTTGATCATTGATTCCATCATATGAAAACGTCTGCAACTGGGTATATGCAAATCTCGTATTTCAATTCAATTCAATTTAAATGTGTGTCTGCAAAGGGCGTCGGTAACGATGGTTGGATCGATGCAACGATTGATTAGGATGGAAACGATTTGAAATAATTTACAAATTTGTCAGCGCGTGTTTTTTGAAATCTAGAGTTGAGGGTGTCGCGTACGTAATGTACGATAAGATATTATTGTATTGGATCCTATATATATGTATATATTTGTATACACACACACACACACACACATATACTAGACGGGTGCTCGCGCGATGTAACGGGTGTTTGAACACAAACCTGGGTAATCACGTAACAATAATTTGGTGTTAATTGTTTGGTTTGAAACCTTAAAATCGTTTTAACCAGTCATTTGTTAAGATTCGTGGTTGATTTTTTCTTAACTTTCGGTATCAAATTTTTACGGTTCAGTATTGATTTTTGATGACAAAAACATGTTACTAAAGGTTTGACTCAAAGGTTTAACTTAAAATCATTCAAAACCGAAGCGCGAACACCCATACGTAGCATGTTATATTTTTAGTTGAAAACAACTACAACAATATTATACTTAAGCTAAAGAGAATAAAATGTTCGTTTTTGTAGTGCATTTTTTTTTTAAAATATATTAACGTATGAAAAAGTTACGGTCGTTTAAAAATCATGGGTGAGAAGTTGGTTAAATGTTAAAATAAAAAGTAATATATAGTTAAAGATAAGGGGGCAAACTTGCAACTATTTTTTAATTTAACTAAAGTTAAAGGTGGAAAATTGTAAATATATTAAATGAAACATGAGATTTTTTTATCCTTTCTCAACATGCTTTATAGTTGTATATTGTGTTAAATATTTTGTAAATTACTTAAAAAATGTAGTATATTAATTCATATATATATATATATACATATATATATATATGATTGGAATCATGTGAGAACTATTTTGGAACACAAAAAACCCAAATATAAAAAAAATCATAAAACAAAAAAAAAACGCAAAAACAAAAAAAGTAAAAAACCAAAATTCTTATTTATTATCCCGGTTTCATTAAAAAAAACGTTTCGGTTTAGCTAAATTATACATATATGTATAATATATACATATATGTACATAAATGTTTTTTTTATTATACGCATATGTACAATTTAAGGTGAATAATAATGTACATATGTATGTATTACGTAACTAGAGATTAAATGAAATTATACCCATGTGTATAATACAGAGTTTTTTTTATGAAACCGGAATGAAATATAAGAATTTTGGTTTTATTACTTTATTAAAATTTTTGTTTTTTTTTGTTATTAAATAATTTTTATAAAGGTTTTTTTAGTAGTCTAAAATGGTTCTCAAAGTTCTTACTTTTCAAAGGGTTCTCTTAGGATCCTTACCCTATATATATATATACTAGCTTTTATCCCCCGTATTACAGGGGTTATTTTATATTATTCGTTTCTAATCTTAAATATATTTTTTGCGTTTTTAATTTTATTTATTGTAACGAAGTTAATAATATACTCGGGGTTTGGTTATGAAAGAGTTTCACAAATAAATGAGATGCTATAACCTGGTTTAAAAGCTATCTGGGTTTGATGAGACCAATGACCCGCTTATTTTTTTACTATAAAATTGTTTCTTAATTATATAAAATATATTTAAAAAAATAATCGGATATTAATTTCTACCATATCACTATTTTATATAATTTTAATGTCAAATATTTGACGAGATTATTTTTTAATTTAATGAGATGTTATAACTCGTTTAAGGGTTATCCGGGTTTTTAAGACTCATACCCCCATATAACGGGGTTGTTTTATATTATTCGTTTATAATAATTATATATATTTTTTAGATTTTAATTTTATTGTAAGAAATTTAATAATATACTTAGAATTTGATGATGAAAGGGTTCACAAATAAGTAATACGTTATAACCCGATTTAAAAGCTTTATAGGTTCGGTGAGACACATGACCCGTTTTTGTTTTACTATAAAATTATTTCTTAATTATAAATAATATATTTTTTTAAGAAAATGGTAGATATTAATTTTTAGTATATTTCTATCTTATAGGAATTTTCATATCAAATATTTGATGAGATTAACTTTTAATTTAATGAGATGTTATAACTCATTTACGGGCTATCTGAGTTTGGTGAGACCCATACTTGTGAATCCGGGTCAAATGCATAAGAAGTCTTCATTCACAAATTAAGCAATTTGGTGGCTTGAGAAAAATTAGGGAGCAACCAGAGAGTTTTAAAGCTTTCATTTATATTATATATATATATATATATATATATATATATATATATATATAGAGAGAGAGAGAGAGAGAGAGAGAGAGAGAGAAATGTTAAAATAAAAAGTAATGTTTTCCTAAAAAGTGTAGGAAGCATTTTCAACCATTATATGATAAGGGTAGGATTGTAATTTTACTTTCTTTTCTTATTATGGTATTTAAATATATAATTAATTAAAAATATTATACACCCATAATTTGTTCCTTATTAATCGATATGTAGTTGAATGTTAATAAAAAATAACCAATTGATTTAATATCATCATGCACGTTCTTCATTATCATCAATATTCAACATGGAGACCTTCATGGATGAACATCAATTAGGTAAAATTCAAATATTATTTTTTTTGAATTTTTCCTTTATGTGCTTCGCGACATGGCGTGTTATGTTATTCTGAATTTTTCTAAACCTATAACAATTAGGTTACGTTGTTATGTAATTCGTCATTAGGGTTCAACACATCTGATCGTAATTACGATCTTATCGTAATTATGATGTTTTTTTATTTCGTATATACTATACCGGTGATAACAAATATCTTAACCGCCACTAGGGTTCGTTATTTTCATGTGATCGATGTCTAAATAAGTAATAATGTTGTTCTTTGTAAACTGGTGTGTTTATTATTTGTTTACGATTTTGTTTGTTGACTATGTTGTTTTTTCTGTTTTGTTTCTTCATTTTATTCTCATCAGCCGTCAACTAGGGTTTAGAAGTTTGATTATAGCGTGTTTTTGCGTGTTATTTTTATTATAGTGTATTTTAGGTGTTAATTTTTTAGTGTGTCTTGTGCTGTTTTTCAATTATAGTGTCTGAAGGCTGTTATTGTATTCTGCATTAATGAATTTTTAGTGTGTTTTGCTTGTTTTTTCTATTATAATGCCTGTTGGCTATTTTTGAAGTTTGCGTAAACAAGTGTGTTATTGCTTGTTATTTTTTAATTTTTAAGTTGATTAGTTTTCTTGTATTTACTTCACAGATCCACCAACTTACCAAGAGCTTGGGATTCAACACATCTCTCCCAATTCCGGCACTAAGACGTACACGCCAACTGTGTCTGCATCAATGATACCCAATGAAGGTATGCTTTTTGATTCTATAGACGCTGCAGAGCAATTCTATAAAAGATATGCTTTAGCGGGCGGGTTTTCTATAAGGAAAGGCACACAATCGGTCGTTAATAACGTTGTTCGTCTCAAGTATTTTGTTTGTACCAAGGAAGGGTCAAGAACTGTTAAGGAAGTTGACACGCTTAGTCAAGATTATAAAAGGAAAAAAGAGCGTAGGTGACCTTCTCAAAGAACCGGTTGTAATGCCAACTCCGCTTGGTTTTAAATGATAAAGACAAATATAGGGTCAAATTTTTTGGCGAGGCACATAATTATCCTTTTGTTAACGAAAATAATATGCATTTTCTGAGAGCTTCTAGGGAGCTTACATTTACACACAAAAAGGTGATAGATGATTTGGCTAATATCAACATTGGTCCGGTGAAGGCTATTAACATTATGCGGACCCTGTATGGTGGCTTCGATAAAGTTGGCGCAACAAAGTCTGATTGCAAAAACTACAAAAGAAAGACTAACTTGTATATTGGCGACTACGATGCTGAGATGGTTGTTCAACGTCTTATGGCGAAAAAAGACTTTTGTCCTAATTTTTCATGTGACTATATTACCAGCAAAGAAGGCACATTGAAGGGTTTATTTTGGGCTGACGAGTGTGCAAAGAAAAAATTTCTATGTCTTCGGGGACGTTGTCTCATTTGATGCTACATATCGTCATAACAAGTACACAACTTTTCATTCCATATTATACATTTTTTTCTTTTCAATTATACAAACAAAAGTTGTGTGTATTTATTTCGTTTTATATTCATTTATAGGTATAACATGGTTTTTGTTCCATTTACTGGAATCGACAACCATAATAAGAATGTTACTCTTGGCGCGGCTTACTAGGAGATGAAACAGTTGAAACTTATTCATGGTTATTGAGGTGTTTTAAGAGTGCTTTTGGTTATGAACCCCCTGTGGTTGTAACTGACCAAGACCCCGCCATGAAGCGTGCAATTGAAGACGTTTTCTCAAATTCTAGACACCGTTTGTGCATGTGGCATATCATGGATAAACTCTCGGGGAAGGTACAAACTCCTTTTTAATTGTCTTCCACCTTTTTATTTATAACAACAATGATTATATTGGTTTCTAATTCTCTGAAAAAACATACATTCCCAGATTGGTGCCAATCTATGCAACACTACCGACTTTAAGACTCGGCTTTGTGATATTGTATGGACTGATTCTATAACACCCGAATTGTTTGAGAAGGAGTGGGATTCCATAATGACCGATTTTCACTTAAACGACCATGCCTGGCTGAAAGATATTTTCCAGATTAGAGATTCGTGGATTCCAGCATACTATCGTGAAGAAAAAATGTCTGGTCTAATGCGTACGTCATCAAGATCAGAGAGCGAGAACTACTTTTTTGGGAAATTTTGCAACGCAACTTGCACTTTGGTCGAGTTCTTAGCACATTTTGAAACTGCATTGGAACATCAAAGGCATGAATATCAGAAGAACGATCATGATTGTTGTTACACAAGTGCAAAAATTGAAAGTAACTACATTCTAGAAAATCAAGCTCATGAAATATACACAAGAACCATATTTTTTGATGTCCAAATGGAAATTCAGCAAGCCCTTCACAACTGCACTTCCCGAAGCTACGAACAGGTTGGTGATTTTTTAAAGTTTAGTATTCGAGACTTTGAGCATCTACCAGCTTCTTTTCACGAGGTAAATATTATACGGGCTTACATGTTTTTTTTATATTTATTGTTTTTTATATATAAATAGTTTACTAATCATCATAGGTAATGATTCGCTCGGAAGACGTGACTGTGTATTGCAGCTGCAAGCGGTTCGAGCAATTTGGCTTACTATGTCGCCACATTTTTAAGGTTCTCCACATTGGAGATATCAGGGTTTTCCCAAGGCAGTACATCAACCGTAGGTGGACTAAAGATGCTGTTTCTAATAGCCTGATGCGTTCTATTGGTTTTGATGAGCCTAACGTAGACAAAACTACCGATGTATATTGTGTTGTTCGGGATATTAATATCGTGAATGATCATATTATAAATAAACTGGTTACTGACATGGAAAAATTAAACCAGTTTCGTGACTACGTCAATGATTACAAAGAAAAAGTTGACGAGATTACGTTTGACGCCCCTAGACCTAGCAGAAGAGACCGGTTTGAAGAACTCATTGGCGTCCCTCAACCTGATCAGATCAACATACGTGCTCCAATTGGTGTTAGGAATAAAGGTTGCGGGCTTCCTATTCGGTACAGGTCTTTACGAGAGCAAGCAATAAGTCAACGTAAACTGGATAACCCTCAACGGACGTGCAGAATATGTAAGCAACCAGGTCACGATGCCCGTAATCATCATAAGTATGCTATAACCGGTTACACTTTAGCGGCTGCTACCTCCTCCCAAGTTGATGAGATGGAACATTAAGGTTCATTGTGGGTTTTAAACTTTGTTTGGTTTATATTTTATTAGCACATTATAACTTTTTCCCAATTTTCATTTAAGAAACAATGGTTGCTGAGTGTGTTTTTTTATTTTATGGATGCTCTATTTATTGATATGTGCCTGATCTTATTGTTCAGCATTAGAAAACATTTATGTCGTTTTATGATTTGGTAAAAAGTTATGTTTTTCTTTGTTATTAATTTCCATTCATGTTGATATTTTATACACTGAACACATCGATGTTCGAATTCATTACCTACAAACAGTTTGGTTCCTTAATATTACTCTTACTTTCTAATCAACACATACAACATATAGTGTTAAAATTCTGATTAAGGTGCTATGCATATTCGAATTCCTTACCTTCAAACACTTTGGTCCGTTAATATTACACTTACTTTCTTATCAACTTATAGGTTAAAATTCGGATTAACCTGTTATAAACCGAAACAGACTCGTCATTAACTAATACACGGATTTGCGTAATACGTTAACTACAACACACAACAACTAATTATACTACACACCCCTCATGTATTAAACCATCATCACATATTCTTAACATGTTGCAATCGATAAACATTAAAACCCAAAACAAGTTCTTATAAAAACAAGAGTCTAACATTAAAATCCAAAACAAGTTGTACTATCATTCAAACTTTTCAAATCCAAAACACAAAACCAAAAGTCTTACTTTCAAATCCACATAAAGAAAATACTTGTACCATAATATCAAGATAGCTTCAAGCATTCAATTATTCTTGTCGGCGCTGTGTTTTCAAGTCCCATCTTCGCATCAGCAGACAAACTATCATACTCCATCATAACTTGCACGAACTCCTCCTTTGTCAAGTTGATTTCGCTCAGCAACATCTTCGTGACATACTTCCTTCGAAGATCGTTTAGCTCCGCCTTTTGTTTCCCTATAACTTTTCCACGAGCGTCAACCTCATCTGAGAGCCTACAATCAGCAAACCATTCCTTTGTCACACAACCCTTAAAGATCTCCATGTGTCTCATCATAAACACTCCACAATCGACATGGTTGCTTTTACTAGCCCATGGTATATCCACCCTCGTCAGTGTTGATTTGTTGAACTTTGACGCATCGGGGTGATCTACCAACGCTAGGTAACTGGCAAATGTTTCTCTCTGTGACAAATGTTATTAACAGCAGTTAACATAAAATTTTAAATAATAATGCTTGAACAACAAAAAACACACATACCATCTTCTCGGGCCAGCCCTTATACATAAACTTGAACGACGTTTTGTTCCCCATATTATCAATAACAAAAGTCTGATGTGTCTTCAGGTTGAACGCCATTAAATAGAAGTGTTTTGTGTTTATAATTGGTATCAACACAACATCCACGCCTACAATGCTTCTTAGTCTTTGTGTTTCCAGATGCTTGTCCATTTTTTCCTTAAAAAATCCGATTCTTGTTGGTAGGTCTTTTTCATACTGGTCCGGTAGCTGTGTCATTTATCAACACAAATTAATCATTATTCATGACCAACAAAACAACACTACTAAATCAAAAAATACTAATCATACCAGCATCACGGTCGAGCAGAAAAGCCTATGAACCGTGTTAAACTTTGAACGTATAGCTTCTTCGTGGTTTAACACACTTGCCCATGCTGACATTACCGACACGTGCACCCATGTGTCCGGCCGTAAAGTTTCCATTATCACCTTTCGTATGCTAACCCCACCTCCCGTGCTAAATACAATGTCCCTGAATTAATGAAAATAAATATCACAATACATATAAAGTATATAATACCCAATACCTATTCATAATTAATAACACATAAACACTAAAACTTACCAATGGTTCCCGTAAGCCGCGAACACATACCCAGCCAACTTCGACTCTTGCTTTGTTAGCGTAGCTTTCAACGACACTGCACGTTTCGCATGCGGTGAGCAATAAACTTCGGAAAGGAACTTAAATCTCTGAGGTGTTTTAGGTGTGTTTATCTCTCAGTCCGGTTCAGCAACTCGCTTCCCTTTAGCTATAACAGCTAACGTCTCATGATCATCTTTTTTAACTCCAGATTCAAGATTGAAATCGGGCACAATAAAACTAACTTTTGTCTTTTGGGGCATAGACTTTATTGAACCGGATACATATTTTGCGCACAACCTTTCCATGCTTTCCCAAGTTTTTGTGTCATCACTATTGGAGATGCTTCACCGTTCCCATCTCCTTCATTATTCCCAGTCTCATCCTCCCACTTACCTGTGTATCTAGTTAGGTTTTTTCTTCCACTGATCCTCCAACTCTTTAATTAAAAGGCTACCAGAACACTCATCATGTGCTTCATCAAACTCCCGACATATATCTCCGTGTACGTTATCGAAATATTGCATCAAGTCCGTCAGCCGCTCTGCTCTCTCCTATTTCCAAAAACACCCCAACACTTTAATATTTAAAATCACAACTTACATATAAAATAAACATATAAACTTTAATACTATCTTACCTCTTCATCAGTTTGTGTTGGCATATTTATCATTTCTTCACCTTTATCAAACCCCTCCTGGTGTTGCTCAGATTCAACAACAATAACTTTATCATCCGTAAAATCTTGTTTTGTTTGAACATCAGCCACCTTATCACCATCCTCTTGTTGATCCGATTCAACAGACTTCTTAGTGTGTTTTCTGATCACCATTTTGGCTAACTCCTTTTTCGTAAATTTAGCCACCTTTTTACCCTCATCAACATCCCCCACATCTTTATCTTGATTTGTTATCTTTTTAACGACCTTACCCGTTGATTTTTCAATTGTGACCTTACCCAGCCGTTTCTCCTCCAACATGTCTTGTAAAGCTGTTAGGTCGTCGTCCACGAAAACCTTAACGACCATCAACTTCTTGCCATTTTCCACGACACAATTAAACTGAATATTCGCGTACGCATACTACAAACAAAATCAAACACCTTTTTCAAAAAACAACAACATCTAACAGTTTAAAAAAAGACAGGTAACAGTTGGGTTAATAATACTTTGAGATACCCTTACAAAACAAACAAAATTGTAATCAAATACGTACCGCTAGCAAAATCATGGACCTGTTGTACTCTTTACTTTCGTTCCATTTCTCGTGTCTTCTTCGCATAACTGTTATTAGGTACCGACACCAATTCAACTCCCCCAAGCTATTTATGTCTCTAACTGCTGGTAGAAATCTTTGATTAACCGTGTTATTCCCTGTAATATCACCCATATATGTCCCTAGAGCAACCAGAAAATTCATCTTGAAATGCCAGCCTACATCCCTCTTGGTTTTCACGAACTCCATAAATTCTATGGGACAAAGTCTTCCCTGTGGGTTTTTAAATTGACTTCTCCATCTTCGCACAACCTCATCCTTAGCTCTAGGCCTCAACGTCTCCACTATCTCATTACTTCCCCCTAGGGATCCCTAACATGCTTTCTACAAATGTCTCGGTAATTTTTACTTGTTTGTCTGCCAAATTGAGTATGCTACTACTGTGGTCATAGTTTCTAACCAACCAGTAGCCCAACCTGGTTGGTATGTTAGCTATACTCATTTCGAGCATACTACCAAAACCCATACTAGTTACAACTTTTTTTTGCTCATTGATTAAATTTGTGATATACTCATGGAACAATCTATGTTTCACCCTCGGTTTAATCTTTTGACCAACATAGTCGTAAAATGCTAACTTCTTATTTTCACTCAATTTTCCTTTATTCAACATCTTATCACGTGGAGTTACAAATTCGTCCTCTGAGTCAACAGTGCCAGCTGCATTTAGTTTCAACAAATAACAAATTAATTTCAATTAAAAACACTACCTACTACAATTACTTAAGTTCAAGTAAAAACACAATCTACTTCAAGTACAAACTTATTTTTAAAAAAATCCTTAACCAAATTTGTCGCCCGGCGTGACGAATTTCCTTCCATTTCATTTTTTGCGTTTTCTATTACAACACATCAAAATTAAGTACATAACGACTACAACTATAACAATATAAATATGAATACCTTTGAAGTTAATCTCTTTCTTCACCTCATCCCCGTAGCCTAGACCCTTGAAAGTGGTATTGTATGCTATTCGTGGGCTTCTCCTAACTAACAAACCAAAAACCAACGTGTTAATTACAAACCAACATCAAAACAAACACAAACAAATACATCATTTGACATAAAATAAGAACTAACAGACTAAACGAAAAGTTAAAACACACACACCTTTTTACACACAACCTCAAAACACTTAAACCACAAAAACATGAGCAACCAGAACAACTACACACAACCTCAAAACACTTAAACCACACAAACCTTTTTACCCGAATACATACACCTAAAACATAAAAACCAGATTAATTTTTTTTTTGGTATCTCACCAGACGAACATAACACCTCACACACACAAAACTTTGTAACACATCAAATAAAACCACACCTCATAAATCAACAACTAAAACACACAAAACTTTGTAACACATTTCATAAAACAACAACTCTCGATCACCAAGTAAAAACACATCAACTAAAAAACTCAAACCCAACATTCGCCTGCATGTTCAACTAAAACTCAAACCAAGTAAAAACACATCAACTAAAAAACTGAAACCCAAATAAAAAACTCAATCACCAACATCAAACACACTATAACATACCACACACTGCCATCAATAAAAACACATCGGACCACAAGCAACAGATCGGCCATGTAACTGAAACCCTAGAAATTGGGGGTTTCAACTAAAACGCTATTACATATGAAAAACACACCTGTGTCCTTCGATTTTGCCACGCTAGTGTTCAATTTACTGTTCTTCTTCTCCATTCTTCTTCACCTGCATGATTAATTAAACACACCCTTTAAAAGTCTGAAGTTAACAGACTATAAAACCTACCAACGATTAAACAAAGACACACCAGTTTGAATCGATCATCCGATTTGAAAGATGAAAACCAAAATTCTTACCTTCGTCTTCTTTCTTGTAAACGGCGGTGGAGAGAGAGAAAGACTCAGTCTGATGGTGATTGTTTGTGGACTAGAATCGTCTATGGTTGAATAATATAAGAAGAT
Source organism: Bidens hawaiensis (assembly GCF_021521415.1). Taxonomy (NCBI): domain Eukaryota; kingdom Viridiplantae; phylum Streptophyta; class Magnoliopsida; order Asterales; family Asteraceae; genus Bidens; species Bidens hawaiensis. The sequence goes on along the minus strand of NW_027505686.1, from coordinate 158,240 downwards.
TAAATTATTGAGTGTTTTTTGGAAGGTCGATCAACTGATTGCATAGAAATAGGAGCTTCCCTGATTAATAAGTTGACAATCTGCATGATATAAATACCTAATATCCCTAAAATACCCTTTAACACACCAATATCAAGTGGTAAAATAAGACACTCCTTATTTTATTCCATCTTCTAATCTTAACCCTTAATTAACAAGATCTAACAACCCAGATTGCTTCTTACACTTTTTAGAAAAACTCCTCTTTTTACAATAACCCATCCCTATATATATATATATATATATATATATATATATATATATATATGGGTGGGTTATAATAAAAAGAAATAGTTTCCTAGGAAGAGTAAGAATAAATCTAAGCCCTTGGATCTATGATCTAGTGGTTGAGATTGGTAGTTTTTAAACTACCAAATAGTTTTCTAAGATCTAGAATTTATGCTACATAGTTTCCTAAATCTAAATTTTATGTCATTCCGACTCTTCCTACAAAACCATGTCTTTTTATTTTAACCCTTTTATATATATATATATATATATATATATATATATATATTTGATTTTAATTTTATGTATTGTAAGGAAGTTAATAATTATATACTTAAGATTTGATGATGAAAATTGTTTCATACAAATAAATTAGATGTTATAACCCTGTTTAAAAGTTATATGGGTTTGGTAAAACCCATGACCCGCTTTTTTTTTTAATATAAAATTGTTTCCTTATAAATCATATCTTTTTTAAAAAAACATATATTATTTTTTAGTATATTCCTATTTTATAGGATTTTCATATTGATGGTTGGTTAAATTGTATATGTTTTAGTTCGTTTATTATTTAGTTTTAATCGTTTATTTTAGGAACTTCGATACTTCATACGTGCATTATTAGATTTCAGGTTACATGCATTAAAGTACTCAATTTGGACCTGTTGTGACACGGAATGAAGACCCGGGATGTCCAGCACGCGAAACGAGGAATTATATGGAAGTTAGCTGGTGACAAGTCCCATCGCGATACGCGATGGGCTTGGTTGAAGGCCCATCGCGTATCGCGATGGGTTTAAAAATAATGTTGACTTTCTGGTCCATCGCGATACGCGATGGACCAGTGAAGACCCCATCGCATATCGTGATGGGGCCTGCAGACGGGCTGTTAGGGTTTATATCAAACTTTTTATCAAAAATAACCCTAACTCCGTTTTCACGAACAAGAGGCGATTTCCAGCAACCAAGGAGGCGATTTTCACCATCCTGGCTCGTGCCAAGACCTCACACATGATCAATATCATATGTATTGAAGATTTAACGATGTCAAGGCTCGGCTAATCTCCTAGAATCGCACCCAGGATGTATAGTTTGAAATCTTTATAGTTTTTCTCATGTGACTAAGAAAATTCTTGTATGATTATTGATGATTGATATATGATTATTGATGTTTGGTATTTCTGCCTGTTCAACCGGTTTAGGTTTACGTTAGTCTGAACGATTTGTTACCAGTTGCTAGATAATTGATTATATGACTGTGTGGTTAGATTGAATATGATAAAACATACGATTACCCTTAACTGAGTCACACTGGCAAGGACTGTTTGATAACCAGCGTCGTGTGTAAAGTGATTGTTGATGTCTAAGGGTTTGTCTGATTGATCAGTTTGTAGTTAATCGTTAATACATATCAAATATTTGGTGAGATTAATTTTTAATTTAATGAGATGTTATAACCCGTTTAAGGAGTACCTGAGTTTGGTAAGACCCATATCCGTGAATTCAGGTCAAATGCATGAGAAGCCTCCATTTAAAAATCAATCAATCTGGTGGCTTTCATAAAAGGGGGGAGCGACCACATCATGACACGTAGGATTTTTGAGCTTTCGTTTATATATATATATATATAGGGTAGGGTTAACGTAAAAAATAATAGTTTTGTGAAAAGCATAAGAATAGATGTAGACCATTTTGATGATCGTCGTTTGAGTCAATCAAAAACCTAATTATTCTAAATAGTTAGAGCAAGTAGGGTATCGTATCACAAGGAGTATGTGGTCAATGAATTCGTGTAACAGATTTACTATTATGAAGTAACTGGTTTTTAGTGCTGATCACACAAGCAAATTTAGTGAAAGTAGAGAGCTAAGCAACGAATAAATAAACGAGTTGTAAACAGTTAACAAAGCAAATCACACAAGGGAATTCAAGTAAGCAACCAACAGTATCTCATGCAACCTAAACAATTAACTATTAACGATTAACTGAAAAACTGATTAATAAGACAAAACCTAATACATCAACAATTACTTTACACACAGCACTGGTTATCAAACAGTCCTTGCCAGTGTGACTCAGTTAAGGGTAATTATATGTTTTATCGGATTCAATCTAACCAGACAATTATATGACTAATTATCTAGCAACCGGTAACAAATCGTTCAGACCAACGTAAACCTAAACTGACCGAACACTCAGAAATACCAAACATCAATAATCATATATTAATCATCAATAAAAAAACGTAAGTATTCTTAATCACATGAGAAAAACTGTAAAAGGTTACAAACTATACATCCCGGGTGCGATTCTAGGAGATTAGCCGAGCCGTGACATCATCAAATCTTCGATACGAATGATATGGATCATGCGGAAGGTCTTGGCACAAGCTATAATGGTGGAAATCGCCTCTTGGAGCTGCTGGAATCGCCTATGGTTCGTAAAAACGGAGTTAGGGTTATTGTTTGATGAAGAATGAGATATAACCTATTTTTCCCGTCTGCACACCCGTCGCGGTACGCGATGGCTATATCACCATCTCATCGCGTACCGCGACCTAAGAAAACCTCATATTTAGATTCCTCTCGTTGAGAAACCCAAAATTCATATATTTTGTCTCCCGTAACTCATTTTCTAGCTCAGGATATGCTCATTTTACTTCAAGGTCGCATTTTGTCAACCCATCTTGTTCACTTTTAGCATTGGCTTTTGATTTCTCATCCATACTCTTCCCGAATCCTTGTAACACTTCCCAAGACATCAAATCATGCTTCAGTCTTCTCGAGATTCAATGCTCGTACAGGTCTCGCATTTAGCATCTTTAACGATCAATTACCTGAAATACAAAAGCACGTATGAAGTACCAAAGTTCTAACAATATACTCAATAAAACTACATAATTAATACACTAATATATATACAAAATACCCGACCATCACATCCCCACACCTATCTTTTGCTTTCCCTAAAGCAAAACTCTAAAGTAAACATCGACCTCCATCATAGGTATGTAGATTATCGCCATTAATACTAGTAAGGTTTAAGGTCATACCCAGTTTCCCAGACTGACACTTTCTAGATTGACATCCCACAAATAAGTTTATATGATATTATAAAAACAATAGAGCCGCCCAGACGAGTGTACTTTGTTTCCGGTTAAGGCATACATGTCATATCCTTACACTATCAACACTCCTCTCGGTTTAATATCTGGACTAGCAAAAGATGTGTCAGTATATGTCTCTGCCCTCAAATACCAAATATGAGTTACAACTTAATAAGCTTGCAGGTCAGTCTTATCTCCACCCATTACCCACCGGTTGCATAAAGACTCGGACTAGGGTTTTGTTGAGGCTTAGGTTGGGTGCGGAATAGGCATATTTAATTACTAAGGTGAATGAAACCCAGTCTACAAATACACAAACAATTAATCAAAGATAAACAGACTGCTAATTACATAACTGAATAAGAACTGACTTTCTTTTTGACTTTTTGTTGATTTTTTTTTATATAAACGAACTTCAATAAACTACAGAATACATAACTGAATATAAACATACATCTTTTTTTTCACTTTTTTTTTACCAATAGATAATACACTGAAGCAAATAATTATACAACTCTGACAAACACTTATTTACAACTAAACCGAGACATACGTACATTGTGTACTATGCTCAACAACTGATTATATACAACTTGATAACGAACTGGATTTCATCACACAGGGTTAAAATATAATGAAGGCCAAGGCTGAAATGGTGTGTAATGTCTGGTTTAGCAAATAAACAGGAATGAGGTCCAAACGGGCTACTAGGGGGATAATGTCGGGTAAGAAAATTTATTTAGTGGAGGAAAAGTGCATGTAAAGGTTTTCTAAAGTCCTAATCTCCATACAGGTGGTGGTATTAAGATCTCAATAAGCATGTAACAAGCAAGTTCTAACTCTGTAAAACATACCGGTTTCCCTCAATCAATAGTGTAAGACATGTTTTATATCTATTATATAATATGTGTACTAAGTATAGGGGGCCATCTCACAATATGTCTGGAATAATGGGCTGCCGATATGAAACATGTATACCCGTCCCCTTGACTCGTTATCCCCGCCTAAACGACCCCATTTTCAACATCTTTACCTTCTTTTTTATTTTCTTTAAATATTATAAAACAATTTTTTTGTTTTTTTAAATAACAAAAAAATTGTTTATGTAAAAAACATTTTTTAAAATTAAAAATAATGAAAACATATTTTTTACTGCAAGTGTTTTAATACTTTTAGGGTGTGTTTTTCTTTTTAAATAATTTTTAGAGATACATTACTTTAAGAAAGAAAGACATTTGTTTTTCATTAATAAAACATATTAAACAACATACGGCTTGATCAACAAGTTGGTTCTTTTCTCATGTGACATTAATTTCATGCTTACGAACTTATCAAAAAATATTTAAATGATATTTTTGTCGGGTGTAAGGCATATGATAAGATAAATATATACAAAACGTTTATCGTTTTTACAAAGGCGTTATATCATAATTCTTTAAATACATTTTATAATGGTAATAGATATCATTATTATAAAGAAAAATAAACACAAAGGTAGAATATATATATATATATATATATATATATATATATATATATATATAAACTTTATAGTATTTGATTTAATATTTTAAAGGTAGACTTGAAATGATTAAACGTATTAGAGTGTAGTAATATGTCAAATAAAACTGTTGAAAGAAATGAAAGTCTAGGGAAGGGGCTATGACAAGTACACAAGGGGTACGTTTAGCCTAACCCTTGTTTTTTATTTGAACCCTTATATATATACACACACACACACACACACACACACACACACTCACATGCGCGAACACCAGGGGCGGAGCTACTTATATAGTAGGGGTGTCGGCCGTCCCCTGTGAAAAAAAAATTATTAGTATTATTATAGTGTTCAAATCCTAATCGACCCCTGTGAAATTTTGATATCGACCATTGTGTAATTTCGAAAATCCAAAGAATGAAAGATTAATAGAAGAATGTAGCATGAACAAACACTTTTCTCCGGCTGGTGTAGCAACGGTTACATCATGTACCGGTGGTGGTTGGAACTTTGGATGCTGAAGAAGAAACAGTGATAGACGCAGTGGTGGGGTACTAGGGAAGTAGGGATGCCCTAATTGCTAGTATTTACTTACATGGGCTTTATAAATTTACTTTATGGGCCAAGAAAGCCTATAACAAAAACTTAATTTATTAAAAGTGTTTTTTGGGTTGAAACTTGAAAGTGTTCGACATATGCTTAAATACTTAATATGAGATATCAACATTCATGCTATCTACGCAAACTAAAATATATATATATATAATGTTATTTGTGCAAAATTTAAGAAAATATAAGTCTCTAACTATAGTAATTTATCAAGTAGGAATTACTTTGTGACTTATGACTAACTAATCCCCGATCATACAAAGACAAAGTTGATTTTGTTTTAGTAAAGTGCCGAAATCGTCCTTGAGGTTTGGCCAATTATGCGACTTTCGTCCAAAAAGTTTCTTTTGTGCAACTAGACCATTGACGTTTCTCATTTCTTACCAATTACGTCCAAGTCGTTAACTCCGTTAGCTTTTTAACGTTAAGTCAGGGGTATTTTGGTATTTTCATTTTTTTATTATATGATTCATTATTTTATATTCTTTTATCCCTATACCGTTTCATCCACTAACCCGTTACCGGCTGCAACTTTGCCCCCATCTCAACTTTCCGGCCACAAAGAACTCAAAGATTTGAGGTACAACCATAACCACCACCGGAAATCCCCCACGTTATCCTCTGTATTCACCACCCCGAATCTTATTTATCTGCAAATTGATACCTTGAAATCACCGTATAACACCAACACCACAACCACTACCACCGCACCATCATCCTGTTTCTCTCTCAATCAGTTAGATTTGTGGTTGCAAGAGTCTTCTTCATTGAGTGAAACCCTCAATTTGATCGATTAAAACCCTCAATCTCAGACAAAAGTCAAGAAACACAGATGTATATGACACCGCTCAGTCTTCATTCCGATTGAAACCCTAGAAAAACAAGATGATGAAGACAAGAATGGATGACCCAATCGACACGTATACCTGTTCGTTGACCGTCGCGGATCCGCCGGCCAAAGATTCGCAGATTCACCGGATAAACGAAGGTTTTGGTCATGGTGTTGTGTCTATTTTGTTTGAAAAACAAGGCCAAGCACCTAACCTTTAAGGAGGATATTGAGAACTGATGGTGACCGGTCATGGTGGACCAGATGGTGTTGACGATGATGGTGAAGGTATCAGATCCAAAATGAAATCAAATGAAAGTATTATAAATCGTATATATTATGTATGTATTAGTTTATACTTTATAGTTTAAGTTAATTATAAAGTGTATACTAAAAGAAACAATAAAATAAACTAATATGTAAAATGACCAAAATACCCTTGACTTAACATCAAGAAGTTAACGACTTGGGCGTAATTGGCAAGAAATGAGAAACGTCAATGGTCTAGTTGCATAAAAGAAACTTTTTGGACGAAAGTCGCATAATTGGCCAAACCTCAAGGACGATTTTGGCACTTTACTCTTTCAAGAAATAAAAACCATAGAGAATAACTTTAAATGAGCTGTATTTTAATTATGCATGTATAGTAATATTTTGTTTGATTATAGACAGAATTACAAATTTTGTCCTTTAAAATAAGACGAATTACGGTTCGTGTCCTTTTCTAAGTTTCCTTGCAGGCGGTGTACTTTAAACATTTTTTTCCTGCACGTTATGTCCTTTACGCTAACTGGGTTAGAAAAACTCAGTTAAATACCCTCACATGAGGCGCATGTGAGGGTATTTTTGTCTTTTCGTCTTTCTGACTCCATACTCTTTCCACTGTTCCTCTTTCTCTCTCTAATCTAAACCACCGGAAACCACTGCCTTTTTTGCAGGTGGTCACCTTCTCCGGTCACCATCAAACCACTGTTCCTCTTCTCCGGCACCATCTCCGGTCACCTGCCCCCATCCAACCTCCGGCAACCACTGCCTTTTTTGCAACCAGCCACCACCACCGTTCACCGCCACCATAGCTTCGCCACCAGCACCATCAAACACTTAAAACTTAATGTATCTAGGATGCTCCCCGAAGGACCCAGAGATACCCAAACGCAACCAACAACCACTGGCATTACCTGACATTTATAGACAAGTACCCAAACTGATAGCGACATTCCAAAGTATCCGAATACACATAAAACATTTGAAACCCAATCGGTGGGCCAATCCTAATACCCTAACACAATTACAAAATATAGCAACCTGCTCTGAATTCATTACCAATCAATTGCCACATTTGGTGGTAAGTTCGTTCTAAGATCGTTTGCTTATTTATATATATATATAAAATAAAAAAAAGGATAGGCATACCAGCAATGAAGGGATCCGCAGTTGTCAAAGTTTGGGCATCGAAAACCGAAAAACCGTGACTAAACCTTCCAATTGCAGAGAACAAGAGTATGGCTAACACATCACCACCAGAAAGCAGAGCCACATGACTGAATTAACCACCAGCCATAAAATTAATTAAAATGGGTTTTCTTTCTTTTTTTTTTTAATTTAAAAAAAGAGAGAGAGAGAGAGAGAGAGAGAGAAGAAATTATAGTTATTATGAATTACCCCCATTTCCTGAAACGAGAAGTGGTATCTGGTTTTTCGAATAGAATAACGTCTTCAAGAGGGACGTTTTCTTGAGTGACGAGGGAGATGGGTTGGTCGTGTAGATTGGAAGAGGGTTTGGGTTTGTTGGTAACGTCGGCGTTAGCGATTATTGTTCGGAGATTATTATTATTATTATTATTATTATTAGATAAGGATAAGAATTTGGGTCGGCGATTGGAGAAGAGGGGGGGATTGGGGTGGGTGAAGCTGGGGGGATGTCGTGTTTGGGTGGATAAACCACCGCCACTGGCGGGACCTTGAGTTAGGTTTAGGAGATACATGCTTCCTGTCGCCGCCCGGAATGGATTTGGTGAAAGGGGAGGTGGATATGGCGGTGAACGGTGGTGGTGGCTGGTTGCAAAAAAGGCAGTGGTTGCCGGAGGTTGGATGGGGGCAGGTGACCGGAGATGGTGCCGGAGAAGAGGAACAGTGGTTTGATGGTGACCGGAGAAGGTGACCACCTGCAAAAAAGGCAGTGGTTTCCGGTGGTTTAGATTAGAGAGAGAAAGAGGAACAGTGGAAAGAGTATGGAGTCAGAAAGACGAAAAGACAAAAATACCCTCACATGCGCCTCACGTGAGGGTATTTAACTGAGTTTTTCTAACCCAGTTAGCGTAAAGGATATAACGTGCAGGAAAAAAATGTTTAAAGTACACCGCCTGCAAGGAAACTTAGAAAAGGACACGAACCGTAATTCGTCTTATTTTAAAGGACAAAATTTGTAATTCTGTCTTGATTATATATATACTTTATTACTTTGTATATGACCTGACCCGCTTCGATCCGTTCCAGACGGCTAAAGCGAACAAAAAATAATTATATATACCGATTTGACTCGACTCGACTCGAGTAGCCGATATGGAACGATTTTTTTATATATAATCAGTTACCTGACCAGAAAATTTCCGACCCCTATAGAAAAATTTTCTGGATCCGCCACTGGACTGAACACATATAAAATATACAACTTTTTAAATTCTTTTAAATTTTCCCGCTTTCATTAGATCATAAGGTTAATGATCAAACCCGAGCAAATATTAAATCACCACAACATCACATAAAACATATCATAGAAACTAGAAGTTGGTCAAAGATGTAACAGGTATTAGAGATTGATGGTGGGTGATGACGATTCTTAAGATCATCATTTTGGAACTCAAGGATATTTAAGATGATCTTGAATATACTAAAAGTATATCAATATAAATGATAAGAATAAAAATAGTTTAAAACATCACGTTTGGGTTTAATCGAAACAGATTTGGGTCAAATATGCGAGCGATCGTTTTTAAAACATTATAAGTTTATTTTATTTTAAGCAAACAAGCAATTAGTTTATGGGATTTTAAATGTGTTTTAAGGGTTGAACTTTTTTATTTCTGTATTTTATTAAAATGTGTCGTGTGTCATAATCCAATTTATTTGAGTATTTTATGCCTAAGTTAAAAATGAACACATGAATGAACATCATGTTTTATAGTATAAACACAAATACTTTATACGTTTATTTTTTGTGATAGATTACAATTTTGGAGTATCATTGTATCAATACCTAAATAATACCTAAAAAGTATCAAACTCATACATACAAGTTAGCAACTCACAAAATTTACCATCAGAGCAATATACATATTGTTTCTCATCCACACTGATTAAATATATATCTATATATAATGTTTTTTATTATTTTATAATTTAAAGACTTTAACTAAATATAAACATAAAACCATATCTTGATGGCCCACCAGCTGACCCTGGTCAAAATAGTGGGGACATTTTGTAGATTAACGTGTCCCTAGTAAGTAAGAATATTTAACATTAAGATGATGCTACATATCTAAGAGCTCCAATCAAATTTAAGAGAGACTCAAAACGTTGATTTCTAGAGGTAGATGGACCGTGGGTGCAACCAACTTAACTACTTAAGCCACCAACCCTTATTTTTCCACAAAAGGGTTCAACCACTATAATGATAGTTACTAGCTAATTTAAAACTACATGATCACGTACCTATATATACCATCACACAATCATGGGCCTACTTCATTATTTTCATTACACGCATTAAAACCCTAAATGTTTAGCTAGAAAATATCATGATCACTTCACAATCACCTCATTTCCCCTTCCAAAATCCCACTTACAAACATGAAGATGAAGAGCCACTAATTTTAACCGTTGGACCAGGACATTGTCGGGATCTAGATCGTTGGCATAGTAGAAGGGAGTTTCTCAAGAGCTACCGGTTCTCCAAGGGACGCTCGAGACTAAAGGAATGGATGACGAAGTGTGCCAAAAAGATGGGTCTAAGAGTTTACAAGTTGACCTTTTCATGGCCAAGTGTGTGTGTTTTAAGATGTTACGTGCCATTTCCATGCATGAAAGTACAAGTTGTAAGCCAAGATCATATCCATCTTGACAATGACGTGTTTCTGGACCATGTATCATATGGATTTGTGCGTAGTAAATCCATCTTTGTAAATCGTTAGGTATTACACATATAAACTTAAAAAATGTTATGTTGTGTTACTATTTCATTGTATTGTCGCTTTAAAAGATATACTGATATAGTTGTGAAGAAACACTAAGTGACCCCGGGCAGATTATAGGTAATCTGGGGGCTAAGTAATGTTTCCCACGAAGGTTAGGTCCAGCAGAGTAAGTTGTACTTCAGGGAACCTGCAAAACAGACACCGTAAGCTCGTCACTGAGAAGGGGGGGGTTCCTCCTTGTGACCACCCTCCGGCGTGAGAATCAGTCTATATTGCTCTTTGAATATAAAAGTATATGAATACTATTAGAGCAGTTATCAAGTAAGTTATACGAGATAGTAGATGATGAAATGATAATACCATTTGCTGTCTTTTATAGCCGAAGGTGGGTTTCCAAGGGGTTTAGCCGGCCCAACACACTACCAACTGTAACCTATGCACGTGCCCTACCTGTGAGTGGTGGATAGGTAGCGGCTGACACAGAGCAGGCGTGCCGTGCACTCTTCGTCTTCTACCAACTGCAGGCTAGGCACGTGGTCTGGCAGGAGTTGGTGGGCAGGCGGCGGCTATTGGTCACAGTGCTGTGGCGTGCTGTCTGCCACGCTGCTGTCAGTGAGCTGTCGCATTCTTGGTCAGATCTTTTGTCTTTACCTCGTCAGGTATCACGCAAAAGATCCTCCATCATACGGACTGGCCCATTTTGGCGGGAGTTTTCCCCCTCCCGCCTTTGCTCATTCTTTCAGGTGACACTGAATATTTGTAAGTGTTAAGCCTTATGCGTGTAGCTATGCTGTGCGGGTAGCCTTCCCTGATGGCTTGTATCCGCAACTGCGGGAACAGGCGGGTTACTTTACCATTGGGAGGCTTTTCCCTGCGTATGCAGCCTGCATACTGCGCGTAGGCTTCTCTGAGCATGGTGGGTCCTGCGGGAGTAGATGGTCTTTGCGCAGACATCCCTGTTCAAGGTGAGTCATGCGGGACCAACTGAGCCCTGCTGGGACCTACCTCTTCAAGTCCCCCAGTCCAATGTTCTTCTCACGAATGTCTAATAAAGTGAGGTGAATTTTTGGACTTAAGCAAAGGGTTTTGAAAAGGGGTTTTTGTAAGGTTTTCCATGGGGGTTCTTCCCGCGGAAGTCCTTGTCACTTGCAGAAATTCCCGAGTTTCCTGCTTGGTCTTTGGGTATGATGCGGGTAGGTCTGTAACCTCCTCGCAAGTCAGGAGCATTGAGTCTTAGTTGTGCGGATTCTCCCTGTGGTTCTGGTAGTTTTTGAACATAGTGATCAATTATGTTTAAACCACCAATTCCATCTTGGAGCCTCAAACAACGTAGTACTCGATGTTCCCGCAATGCGGGGATATTACTTCCGTTTTCACAAGCATTGCCCAGAAGATCCTTCCTGGTTTCAATTCTCAGCGGGTGCTAGGTATGTGAAGGGTTTTGCCTTTACACTGTACCTGCGTCCGTCTTACGGTTACTTTACTTCCAAGGTATTCCTGGCGTCCATTCCCTGCGGGTGCTAGGTATGTGAAGGGTTTTGCCTTTACACTGTACCCGTACCCGTCTTATGGTTACTTGGTTGCCAAATATTTTGGCTTCAATTCCCTGCGGGTGTTAGGTATGTGAAGGGTTTTGCCTTTACACTGTACCCACACCCGGCTTATGGTTACTTGTTTGCCAAGGTAAGGGATATTTTCCCGCTTACTTTTTTGAACCTTGGTCTTCAAATTTTTAAATTTTGAAATTTGAAGAGTTGGATGGATAACAACCCAATACCTCAAACGTCGTGCGACGGTTTCTTCTGACTGTGTCAGGACGTGCCAGAAGTTATGGCGACATGACATTATGTGGTCATTCCAGTTGCTTTTTCAGGCGCGTGGGCACGGGATTTCGGGCGCGTAGCCGCGAAATCTCTGACACGTCCTTTTTGACAGCTGTTGCCAGTTCGCTGTTGCCACGCGTCATAGTTTCATTGCACCTTTGATTTCTCTCTCTTCCGTATTAAATTCATCGCATTAATTGCGATTGCTATATAAAGGGGGAGAAGGTTATTTGCAATTCACACTTTCCACTTTCATCTCTTCTTCTCCAGTAATTTCCGGCGAATTTCTCTTTTTCAGTAAAGCATTGCTCTGAAATCTCTTCTTTCTTCCACCATGTCTTCTCACGATGCTGATGATCAGAAGACTGCTGGCGAATGCCAGTGTTATCTTCCTGTCGAGCTGTACCAGTATATCGTCAGGAAGTTCATGCTCGAGTCTCTCGAGCCTGAGTTTCCTGAGCCCCACCATACTGTGTACGATGCCCCCAGTGGCAAAATCGGGGTTTATGCTGCATTCTTTGTCTACGGGAACCTTAGGTTTCCGTTGACAAAGTTTGTGTACCGTGTCCTAGAGAGGCACGGTGTGCACCTGACAGAGGTGCACCCCATGGCCATTGCCAAGGTCCGGCACTTTGAGTGGGTGTGCCGGATACTGGGCCTTGAGCCCCTTGTTGACCGCCTGATGACCTTCTATACTTGGAGGTGCATCCAAGGGTGGTACACTCTTACAACCCGTATCAAGGGTTTAAAGATTTGTACCACCGAGCGGAGTCTTCGCTCATGGAGAAGAGAGTTCTTCTTTATATCCGCTCGAGCCATCCCCATTGCCATGAAGTTCAAGAATGGCCAGCCGCTTCCGAACCTTCCCGCCATCAACTACGAGGAGGCGGAATGGTTCGCGAAGATATCCCGGGTCCAGTCCCCGGTTTTCCGTTTTCCGGAGTCGGCGATGGTGATGCTGGGGATGAGCCGGGTGTGGAAGGCGGCGAATGCGGATAAGGTTCCGATCGTCCTTGAATATGGTTCGAACTCTACCCCTTATGGTATGTCTTGTTTCTTTTTTGCTGACTACGATTTTTTCTAACTTTCTTGTTGATTTCAGAGGGTAACGATCTTCAGTCGCTCCTGAATCCGCGGGAGGAAGACGGTCCTGCGCGGATGGGTACTCGTGCTCTGGACGAGAACGAGTTGCCCATCTTAGAGCAGACTGCGGGTCGGTTCGTGGAGGTTTACCCGCCAGGCCAAGAGATCCTGAGCCACCGACGGCCAGGTAAGCCTATCTTCTACCCTGAACCTCTCAATGCTGTGCCTGCTGCTGGAGTTCATGACATTTCTTCTTCTGAGGAATCCGCAGAAGGTCCTCCACTGGTGCGGAAGAAAAAGGCTGCCGTCGGGAGAGGCAAGGAGAAGGTGGCCTCTACGGCCGACCCGGTAATTCTATCTGACTCGGAGTCAGATAATGCAGAGGTGGCGGGGAAGCCCGGTGGTGAGGAGACCACCGCTCCGGAGGCTGCAGGTGTTACCTCCGGGGAGGCAGCGACGACGACGGTTACCGGTGTCAAGAGGCCGGCTCCATCGGGTTCGCCCCCGCTCGTCCGTGCGTTCAAGCTCAAGAAACCCCGTGAGTACCCCCATAATTCTTGTCTAGATTTGTTGTTTCAAATAAATTTTTCTAACACTTTTGCTTGTGCAGGTGTGGATGTTGACGCATTCCAGGGTGGAGTTGGAGCAAGTATTCCCCCGCCAATGACGGTAGGCTCGGTCAGCCTTCCCGAGGCGTCGACCCAGGCGTCTACGCCTGCTTCCGCTGGTTCCAGCCTTCCTGAGGCTGTTCCAGCTGAGAAGGTGTCTCCGCCGGCCGTGAGTGCAATTTTTACAGCATCTTTCACGGAGCCGGCGGTTACTGTTGCTGAGGAGGTGGCGCCAAACATGGCTACCACAGCGGCTGCCACTATACCTGCGCCACCGGCACCGACGGCCGGACCATCAGGTATGCGTCAGGCTTCCCGCCGATCTATGCCACCTTCCCGTCTGCCTGACCTGTTGGATGGATTTCCTTTAGGTTCAGGTGATGGGTTTGGCGGCTATCGGCCTGTTATTGACCCTACAGGTACGTAGGGTTCTTTTTCCCTTATATATTTTTATCATCTTTTCCTAACTGCCTTTGCTTCTTTTGCAGTGTCGGATTCCAATGAAGTGTATGTTCCAAGATGGAACATACGCCGAGGAACAACCCTTCGCACCCCTGTGGAGTGCGTGGACTGGGCTCGCCACGCTGCTCCTCATGGTGCGTTGGGGGAAGCCATGGCTAGCTACCAAGAGGGTAGGCTAACCAATGAGCTTCGGGTTCTCCAGGCCCGAACGCAGCCCCGCGTCGAGCTGCTTTGTCGTGAAAACGACAAGTTAAAAGCAGCTCGCGCCAAAGATATATCTGAAGCGCGGGCTCTTCGGGAGGAGAACCGGCAGTTGGCCGCTGCCGCAGCCGAGAAGGAGAAGGCATTCAAGGCCCTCGAGGTTGAAGTCCTGGCGCGACTCGAGGCCCGCTCCAAGGCTGCCCAAGCTGTGAATGAACAGCTTCGGCTGGCCAAGGAGACTGCGCGAAACTCAACTGAGAGGGCTGCCAAGGCTGAAGCTGTTGCTGAGCCACTTCGCGAAGAGAATGAGCAGCTTAAATGCAAATTAAAGGCTCTTCAGCATGCTCATGACGCCTTGGCAATGGAAGATGCCAAGAAGCTGCAGGAGATCCTTGACCAGAGGGGGGTGCTTGACCGCACTGAAAGGAAACTCAAAAGCGTCGAAGAGGCTGCCGCCAAGGAAGTTCAACTTGCCAACCTTGATAAAAGCGGAGCCGAACGTGCTTACAAAGAAAGTCAAGCTACCCTCCAATGGCTGCTTCGAGAAGCGTTGCCTGAGGTATCTTCATCTTTTTCTTCACGCTTTCCGCTCGTAATTAGAAAATGTTCTAACTTGTAATTTTTTTGTAGGTTGTGCGTCGGGTCCTTTCAGAGACCTCTTACGATGATGCAATGAGCGCAGCCCTCAACGCTTCTCATGAGGATGGGCAGAAGACTGGCTTCCTGCTTGGTCTAGGGTTTGCTGAGAGAGGCTTTCCGCCCTCCAACTTCCCTTTATTCAATGTTAATACTGAAGCTGCTTATGACCAAGCTGTGAATCAGTACGCTGCCTTCCCGCATCCAGTGGTGGAGAAGGTGAATGAAGCTGCTGCTGCTGATGATGGGCTAAGCATCCTTAAGGCTTTCCTTGGGCAGCCGCGCTCTGACGGTGCTGGTCCAAGCGGAGGTGGCCCTGAAGCCTGATCTTGAAGATCCCTTCCCCCTGCTAGGATAGCCTTGTATAGATTTCTTTTAGGCGGGTAGTTACCCAGCCATTCTTGTAATTGATTGTGAAATATTAATCTCTTTGCGTATAAGATTGTTATTTCCTTGGGTTCTTTGCTTTATAAACTTATGACTTGTATACTTAGTTTAAATTAGCAATTTCCCAAGTGTTTAGAATAAGAACCTTTGAACGTGGTTGATGATGGGTTAAAGTTTCGCCTCCTCCTTTGTGATTGCGCGGGTAAAACCGTCACTTGCACTTGGTAGGATGGCTAATCTTTACCCTCTATCTGACCTGCGTGTAGGTTTTCCTTTTCGAAATTTCTAAGGCATTAAGTTAAACCTTTGAACGTGGTTGATAATGGACTAAAGTTTTCGCTTCCTCTTTCGTGATTGTGCGGGTGTAACCGTCACTTGCACTTAGTAGGATGGCTTTAACTTTAGACCTATATCTGACCTGCGTGTAGGTTTTTCTTATCCTTTTAAGTGTTCATAAGTTAACCTTTTAACGTGGTAGACGGTAAGTTAAGTTTGGCTTCCTTGTTCGTGATTGTGCGGGTAAGACCGTCACTTGCACTTACAAGTATGGCTAAACTTTACCTACATCTGACCTGCGTGTAGGTTTTCCTTAGAACTTTTTAACATTTTGGCGTTGTGTTTATGCGGGTATTGCCGCCTTCCACACGCAACTACTTCTTCCCGTAAGGGAAGTTCATAGGTTACAAGCTATTAATACATCATGAAAGGAGAATCATTTCCATTAGAAGTGGCTCTAGGCCTTTTCTTTACAAGTTGGAATTGATCTACATATAACATTTGCGTAATTGAGCTCCATTCCATGTTCTAGGGATGGGAGTGCCATCGAGCCTTTCGAGCCGGTACGCGCCCTTTCCCAGAACTTCTTTGATAATGTATGGCCCTTCCCAAATCGGGGCCAACTTTCCTGGGCGTTGTTGGTTCGAAGCCTCGTTGTTACGCAGTATGTAGTCTCCTTCCTTGAAGTTGCAGAGTTTTACCCGCGTGTTGTAGTATTTTTGCATTTGTCGTTTGTAGTTTTCTTCACGCACGGCGGCTAAGTCTCTGCGCTCTTCGGTTAGCATAAGGTCTAACCGTCTTTCCGCATCATTGTCTTCTGGTTGGATTAAGACCCTTGGTGAGGGTAAACCGATTTCGACTGGGATCATGGCTTCAGTGCCATAAGTGAGACTGAACGGGGTTTCTCCCGTACTGGTCTTCTTCAGCGTTCTGTTTGCCCAAAGGACGTGTGGAAGCTCGTCCACCCAACCGGATCTATGTTCCAAGAGTCTTCTCTTTATGCCTTCGACGATGCTCTTATTTGCTCTTTCCACCTCACCGTTACCTTGCGGGTGTGCCACTGAGGTAAAGGTGTGGGTGATTTGAAGTTCTTTCAGCCACTGCTGTAGCTTCTTGTCAGCAAAATTGGTGCCATTGTCGCTTACCAAATTCTGTGGAAGTCCAAAACGACAAATAATAAATTCCCAAATAAATTTTTTGATATGCTTTGCGGTTGTTTGGGCTAAAGGTTTCGCTTCTATCCATTTGGTGAAGTAGTCAATGGCTACCACTAGGAACTGAACATTCCCAGCTGCTGTTGGAAATGGGCCTGTCACGTCAATGGCCCACTTCTGAAATGGCCACGAGGAAGTGACAGGAACAAGTTCATTTTTCGGGCGATGCGTGTTGGGTGCGTAAAGCTGGCAAGATTTGCATTTTCTGATGTATGCCAACGCGTCCATATGCATCCCCGGCCAGAAGTATCCCGCGTTGTTTAGCTTGGCTACCACAGCGCGGGGGCCTGCGTGTACTCCACAGATGCCTTCGTGAACCTCCCTTAGGAGGTAGTCAGCATCTTGGTTGTCCACGCATCTTAACAATGGGCCAAGAAAGTTACGTCTGTAAAGGGTGTCATTGACCAGCTGATAATTCAGTGCTTTACAGCGTAGTTTTCTTGCCTGTGACTTCGACTCTGGTAACGTTCCTGCTTCAAGGTATTTTATTATTGGGGTCATCCATGTTTCTGTACTGGTTTGGATGACACAAATTTCCTTGTGCGGGACTGATGGTGTTTCGAGGAGTTCCACGCGGATGTCCTTTCCCAAGTGGGTGAAGGCTAGTGATGCAAGCTTGCTTAACGCATCCGCAGATTTGTTTTCGCTGCGCTTGACGTGTATCACTTTACAATCATTAAAATCGCGCATGATGGCTTTGGCTTGGGCAAGGTACAGGGCCATTGTGTCGTTCACAGCCGTGTACGTCCCGTTTATTTGGTTTGCCACTAGCATGGAATCTACGTGGGCTTCTAAATTTTTTACACCCATCTTCCGCGCAATCCTCAATCCGGCCAGGAATGCTTCATATTCAGCTTCGTTATTCGTACTTGGAAAATCCAGCCGAATAGCATAAGTATATTCCTGGCCTGCTGGATTTGTTAATTTTAACCCTGCGCCTGAACCCTCGTTACTAGCTGCTCCATCAGTGTAGAGTCGCCAGACTTCATCGATTTCGTGTGCTGGGGAGGGTTGAACCTCCTCCTGGCACTCTTTCTCCCGTGAAGCGGGGACTTCTGCAATAAAATCAGCCAGGACCTGACCTTTAATGGCTGGTCTCGGCTTGTATTGGATCGCATATTCTCCCAATTCAATTGCCCATTTGGCTAGACGTCCCGATAACTCGGGTTTGCCTAGAACATTTGAGAGTTTGAAGTTGGTGAGAATAGTGATTGGGTGACCCTGGAAATATCGTCTCAACCTGCGTGAAGCGTGAATAAGTGCCAAGACCAGTTTTTCCAGGGTAGAGTACCGGGTTTCCGCGTCTGCCAGCACGCGGCTAACATAATAGATTGGCATCTGGATGCCTTTTCGTTCTACAAGCAGGACTGCCCCGGTTGCTCTATCTGTTGCGGAGAGGTATAGGATTAACTCCTCCCCCGCTTGTGGTGCTGTGAGTGTTGGGAGTTCGATCAGGCGTGATCGAATCTCCTGAAAAGCTGCTTCCGCTTCTGGTGTCCAGCGGAAGTGCGTTTTCTTTAAACAATTTCTTAGCGTTGACACAAATGGGAACGATCTATCCGCATGGTTTGCCAAAAAGCGGTTAAGCGCGACTAGTCGTCCATTCAGTGTTTGAGCCTGTTTTATGGTGGTAGGTGATTCCATTTTGACAATGGCTTCGACCTTTTCAGGGTTCGCTCTGAAGCCATCTTTGGTAATAATGACTCCCAAGAACTTCCATTCTTCCACCCCAAATGAACACTTGCTCGGGTTGAGCTTCATGTTTATCTTTCTAAGTGTGTTGAAAGTTTCCTCAATGTCTTTCAACATCGCCTCCGGCTCGGGGCTTTTGATGACCAAATCATCCATATAGACTTCCAAGTTTCTCCCAATTTGGGCGTGAAACTCTTTGTCCATTAGTCGTTGGTACGTGGACCCCGCGTTCTTAAGTCCGAACGGCATCATTTTATAACAAAATGTGCCATCGGGCGTCCGAAAGGCGGTTTTGTCCTGGTCATCTACAGCCATGTGGATTTGATGGTACCCCTTATACGCATCCAAGAAGCATTTAAGGCGAAATGGTGCCACCGAATCCACCTTGAGATCAATTTCTGGCAACGGATAACAATCTTTGGGGCATGCTTTATTCAAATCTTTGAAATCTATGCACATGCGCCATTGTTTGTTATTCTTCGGTACCATTACGGGATTTGCAACCCATGTTTGATATTTGCTAACGCGCACGATGCCCGCATCAAGGAGTTCCTTGACTTGGGTTCTGCACGCGTTGGTTTGCTCGGGCCCCATTACTCTGCGCTTTTGTACGATCGGCGTAACGGCCGGATCGCATTTGAGCTTATGCTCTGCCTTACTCCGGGGTACACCAGTCATGTCGGCTGGTGTCCACGCGAAGATGTCTGCGTTTCGCTGCAGTAAGCGCTTGAGTAAGGTGCGTGTTGGATCGACAATTGTCGGGCCAATGGTAACGGCCTGATCGGGATATTTCCCATTGAATGCCCACTGTTCAGGTTCAGTGATGGTTTGTTTGGCCATCTTCGGTTTGGGTTTAGAGGAGACAGATGCGATGCATACCTGGGGAATGCCCGTGATCATCGCTACGCCTTCAGTTGTTGGCCATCCCATCATGCCGTGGACTGAGGATACCACGGCGTTGAATCTTGCCATTCCGTCTCTCCCGAATAGGATGTCATACGTATGATGTGGTTTTTTCATTACAACAAAATCCACATCCTCCGTTCGTGAATAATTCCCATCGGTGAGAGTGACGGGGAAAGATAGGATGCCCAAGGGTGTGTTCATGCTGCCGTCAAACCCTTCCATTGAAGCGTAGACCGTCTCCAGGCGTTCCTTGTCTTCATCGTCGAGCTTGTCGAAGAACTGCCTGTACATCACTGTCGATGATGCACCATTGTCAACGAGGGTGCGGGAGGTGATGTAGTGCCCCAGCTGGCTTTTAATGACAATGGGGCCTTCTTTGTTTGGGCCTCCCGGCACTCGCGGGAAGCGCACTTCTGCTTCCTTCCATGCGCATGGTTCGGTTATCGGTCTCTTTCTTCCTCTGACCTTACCCTGGACCATGTTGATGCTAATGTCGACGGGCTTTCGTCCGTTACCCCTGTACCTGTTGTCGTTCCTTCCTCCCTTCTTGATAGATGCCACGAGGTGTGCGAGCCTCCCATCCTTGACAAATGTCTCGACGATGTCCCTCAAGGATGTGCACTCCTCAGTGCTATGGCCCTTTGTCCCATGGAAGTCACAAGACTTGCTTTGATCCGCATTGGGTTTCTGTCGGATCGCTGGGGCTTTTGGCCATGGCAGTTTTTCCGTGGCAAATATCTCCGTGACGCTCTTGGTGAGTGGCGTCCAACGGTTTTTCCGGTTCGAAGGGTGCGTGTTGTCCCTTCCGCCAACCAGAGGGCGAGAGCTTGAGGGGGTGTCAAAGTTTATCCTTGACTGCCAAATACCTTGCCGCCTCTTTTTGTTTAGCCGGGCGGTTCTCACATTGTTCTCCCTTGTCCTCTGTGTGTAGAGGTTTGTATTCTGGGGGAGATCTCTTCCCAGCTGTTTCTCCGTTTCGGCGAAGCGCTTGGCTGCCGTCATTATGGCATCCCATGTGGATGGCATGCCGTCTTTACCCGTCAGAGTGCGGATAAGTTCTGGGTACTCAGCGCCCTGAATGAAAGCGGCGCGAACGAGGTCTTCGCTGATGTTGCCCAGACTCAGCTTCTTGGAGTTGAAGCGGGTGATGAAGTCCAGTAAGGATTCATCCTCTTCTCTCACACAGTTGAGGATCGTCCACTGCTCCTCAGTGTGCTTCCTCTGTTGACTAAACTGTTGACTGAACTTGTTCTGGAAGTCTGCCCAGTCATAGATGTGGTGGACCGGTAAACGGTCGAACCATGCTCTGGCTGCTCCTACCAGAGTCATCTGAAACATGTAGCACCACGTGGGTTCCGTCCAGTTACTGACGGTTGCCCCCGCAATGAACCTGTTCAGATGGTCATCTGGGTCGGATATACCATCGTATGTGCCAATATTGGACATTTGTTTGGCACTCCTCGGGGCGATTGCTTCTGCAATGTCCCTTGCAAATTTTGACCTTCCTGCGTTTGTGGCAGTAGGTCTAAAGGCCTTGGAGAAGTCACGCGAGCTTTTTTCCGTGACTGGTTGGAATGCTTCCCCAAAATTCCTTTTTGGCTGGGGATCCGTTTCCTTACGCTTCCCTTTCGCCCTATGGCGAGGGTTTGCGTCGGTGTCGGAATCTTCCCTCTCGGCGTCTGAGTACTCGTACTCACTACTCATGTTGAGGTGCTGGCGAGTACTACCGAATTCCTCAGCTTGTTGGACTGAACGCAAGCGTTCGTCCAATTCAGCCTGAAATTCTCTTTGACGTGCCTCGGCCCATGCCTTCACTTGATCAAGTGTTTGGCGAGGGGCTCGAGTTCGTTTTTCCAGCTGGGCATCAGTGAATCCCAGTGGAATATTTACTCCACTTGCCCCTACATGAGTGACTGGGGTAGTGTTCGTAAAATGTACTTCACTTGCCCCAGCTTGGGTGGCTGGGGTAGTGTTTGTAAACATTGTGTTGCCGGTGTTTACCCCAGTGGCTGGGGTTGTGGTTACCGGAATTTCTCTAGTCATCTTGGAAGTTTTGAAAAACTGGAGAAAGATGTAGTTCTAGCTTTATGCACGGATGGCGCCAATGAAGAAACACTAAGTGACCCCGGGCAGATTATAGGTAATCTGGGGGCTAAGTAATGTTTCCCACGAAGGTTAGGTCCAGCAGAGTAAGTTGTACTTCAGGGAACCTGCAAAACAGACACCGTAAGCTCGTCACTGAGAAGGGGGGGGTTCCTCCTTGTGACCACCCTCCGGCGTGAGAATCAGTCTATATTGCTCTTTGAATATAAAAGTATATGAATACTATTAGAGCAGTTATCAAGTAAGTTATACGAGATAGTAGATGATGAAATGATAATACCATTTGCTGTCTTTTATAGCCGAAGGTGGGTTTCCAAGGGGTTTAGCCGGCCCAACACGCTACCAACTGTAACCTATGCACGTGCCCTACCTGTGAGTGGTGGATAGGTAGCGGCTGACACAGAGCAGGCGTGCCGTGCACTCTTCGTCTTCTACCAACTGCAGGCTAGGCACGTGGTCTGGCAGGAGTTGGTGGGCAGGCGGCGGCTATTGGTCACAGTGCTGTGGCGTGCTGTCTGCCACGCTGCTGTCAGTGAGCTGTCGCATTCTTGGTCAGATCTTTTGTCTTTACCTCGTCAGGTATCACGCAAAAGATCCTCCATCATACGGACTGGCCCATTTTGGCGGGAGTTTTCCCCCTCCCGCCTTTGCTCATTCTTTCAGGTGACACTGAATATTTGTAAGTGTTAAGCCTTATGCGTGTAGCTATGCTGTGCGGGTAGCCTTCCCTGATGGCTTGTATCCGCAACTGCGGGAACAGGCGGGTTACTTTACCATTGGGAGGCTTTTCCCTGCGTATGCAGCCTGCATACTGCGCGTAGGCTTCTCTGAGCATGGTGGGTCCTGCGGGAGTAGATGGTCTTTGCGCAGACATCCCTGTTCAAGGTGAGTCATGCGGGACCAACTGAGCCCTGCTGGGACCTACATCTTCAAGTTGTAAACTGTATTTTCAATTTGCCATTCAATGGCATTAGGATTTTGATCAAACACGTTCGTAAGATGCATGATTGGTTTTTATATTTTTGATATCACAACAACACTGAAATCAGAGGTTTACTCACATTTTCTCACTTCACACATTGACAAAATTAGAACCGTCAAGTGGACCATTATTTATTCTAACGTTACCTACCTCAATCTTATTTAGGTTTATGAATACTTACTATCCGAGTCATGTTTATGAGATGACTGTTCGAACACAATATAAGCTCAAAATTATATACGAACCGATCAAGACATCAAATCTGAAAATTATGCCACACATGGTGAACATGAGCATAGCATATTTATACTCAATAGTCAATACTTTCATACCACCGGGCATCGGCTTCTCTTTCCATCTTCATAAATACTGTTCGTTCTTTCGTATTAGAATCATTGGTGACGACGGAGGTATAATGGTGGCTTATGTGATGTTCTTTTATCTATTTGATCAATGATTTGGGCTGTCATTGTATCATTGCAGCAGTTGAGACAATCTATGTGATGATGTTACGTTCATTCGAACATCCATAGCTTTGGTATGTTTCGGTTATTTTTTACTCCTGAAGTTTAGTGAACATCAGTTTTACCCCCATTCCGATAACCATAATGTTTAATGCATGATGCCTTATAAGTTACTGTTTGTGGTGCTTGAAAATTCGGTTTATCAATCTCTTTCATTCGGCAATGATGGTGATAAGCTACTTGGCGTGGCAACCTCGGTTGCGGCCATTGTTGACAATATTGGCAGTGACGAATTGTATGTGCGTCTGAGTCTTTGTTTCATAATGATTATGATGATCTATATGCATGTCTGAGTCCATTGGTTTTACTTTCTTTTCTTTTTTTATTTTAGTTTCATTTTAATTTAACAAGTACTTTTCGTACGTTCTACGTTCTAGACATATGGTGATGATTGATATGTTTCTTTGTCAGGTTTTAGTTTAATCATTTCATCTACAAATTTGACAATTTTTGTGTATTCGCATTGATAATTTTGGGCCAGAATTACATAAATTGTCCTTTATGTATGTACCAGATTTCACTCATTGTCTTTTATCTTCAAAATTGATACGTTTTGTCCTTTACGTTTGTAAATCTTGCAGCGTTTGTCCTTTAACCATAACCCAGTTAATTTTTCTCATTAACTCAAATGATGTGCCGGGCAAATTAGTCATTTATTCATTTAATTTAAAAATATTTATCTTTATGACATATCTTCTCTTTATTAAAAAAACCCTAAACCCATCTTCTTCATAACACCATCCTTCTTCCAACCTGCAACCAAACACCAAAGCCGGCCCTTCTCCCTGATGTCACCAAATGCTAGTGCCACTCAATAAAGCAAAGAACCACCCAATTGATTTTTCTTCCACGACCACAGCAAATTCCGGCAGCCACCACAACCACTTCGTTTCCATTTTCGACGGAAAACCGACTACATTACTGCCGCCACCAGACTTGAATATTGTTGTCGGCTAAGTCTTGTAGATGTTGAAGGCGACGGCGAGCTCAAAGAAATCCGAGCCGGCGAAGAAAAAATTAAACCAGATTTCTAAACACGGTGCAAATCTTCAAGAGCTAACTTTGATTGATGTGAACCCTAGCTCAATAATTTTAGAATCTATTGTTATGAGTTGTAAGAAATATGAACAATTAACTCTTTGTGGAAATGATACATCTGATTGTGAGCTTTCTTGTATTGCATCCAAAAGTGTTGCTTTGAAAGATGAAAACATTGGGGCTTTTGCTTTTGATTGCCCTAATTTGGTTAAAGATAAGGTAAAGTGTAGAATAGAATTGTGACATGTGAAGTTAGGGATGGTTGAAATTAAGAAACGAGTCCTGGTGGTAAATTTGGATATGTGTACAAGGTGGATGCAATATAGGGTGGTGGTGGATGTGTGTGTGTGTGAGACTGTGAGAGAGAGAGGTCTTTTAATTTTAATTTTAATTTTAATAATTATTGTTTTTAATTAGCAATTTTTTTATTTGAATTAAATGAAATGACTATTTTGCCCTCATGTGCAGGGCATATGATCTGAGTTAACGAGAAAAAATAACTGGGTTAGGGTTAAAGGACAAGCGTTGCAAGATTTACAAACGTAAAGGACTGTATCAATATTGAAGATAAAGGACAATTAATGAAATCTGGTACAAACATAAATGACAATTTCTGTAATTCTGTCATAATTTTGGTTAATTTTTTTTTCTAATTTATAATCATTATTATTTAAAAAGGACGTTCTGATTTATGTTTTTTCGTTTTAAAACGTGTTTCACATGAATGTGGTTCTATTGTGTTTCTCCTTATATAGCTGGTGAAATCATGGTTCAAGGACGGCGTCTATGATGCTCATGATGGATTACTTTTTTCTACTGAGGCATTGGGTTTATGTTTACAAGATTTACCGACCAGGCCAAACCACGACAGTTATATTTTTTTTTAAGTGTTGTATCATTGTCTATCTCTGCTATCATACTAATTCCACTTTTGATATAGTTGTACTACATATAATTAGGGCCTGTTTTTTATGTGAATTGCTATTACAGTTTACAAATATGATGACTTTTGGCTGTCAAACTGTGCATGTGTTTGATTTGCTATAACTTCCTTTGTTGCAATTGGAGGTTACTTATGTGAATGTGAGGTAACTTCTGTGATGATTCGTTAGTTTTAGTTTTAATATAATAGCCATAAAGTTAATAAGTCTTTGAATTTAAATATGGTTATAAATAAGGGTTGTTTAATCTATTAGTTTTGCATTGTTTTCTTTCTTTTGACTGTTAAAATATGCAGGTGTTTTGGTTGCTATAATTTTCTTTGTCGCGAAGAGGCTGATCATCTGTGCAATTGTAGGTGGCTTCGGTGAGTACCATGCACTATTGCTCATTTTTAGCTGACAAAGCTTGAATCAGTTCATTAGGATACTATAATTAAGAAAAAATCATTCACATGTATGTAAGTTGAACCTTTCATATACATGTATGCAAAGTAATTCCTTTATTTTTAATTTGATAATCTATTTAGCTTTTTTTTTATCTTTCAATGTGTCATGATATTCATTTGTGGTGCGATAATGGTTATGTTGTGGGTATGGTGTGTTGTAATACAAGTACACGATACATTTTACATGCTGGAATCTAATCCTAAAAAGTGCTCTTTTGTCTAATTGCCTTGCTATATTGTCTAACATACTATACAACGACCCTTGCAACGCGAGAGTCCTCCATGCTAGTTATTATTTAAAAATCAGTTTGCGTACATTATCATTATGAACTTTTTTTATTTTCCGATTTATAAATACAAGTATTAGAGCATTCACATCCCATCCCCTAAATTTATGTGAGGAGAGTATGTAAATTATAGGGTGAGGTTTTAAGTGGTTGTAAGTGTAAATTATAGGGTGGGGAGAAAAATGTAGTGATTTTTTGTAAATTTGGGGAACATTGTTTGCCCCTATTTATTTTTTAATATTTGTTGGATTGATTTTGTGTAGAGGAGAGAGAAAATTGTAATAATAAAGGTATAAAAAATATTATTTAATTAAACAGGAGAGAAATATAATGTTTTTTAGTGTAATTATAAAGATAAAGATGAGGAATAGGATGAGAATGCTCTTATATGCCATAAGGAATTAGTCTACCGTGCTATATAGTATACTAGACTTGATCCCCTATATTATGAGTGTTGTTTTACATTATTCATTTATAATAGAGTAAAGTGTCAAAATCGTCCCTGAGGTTTAGTTAATAATGCGATTTTTGTCCAAAAAGTTTATTTTGTGCATCTAGACCACTGAGATTTTCCACTTGTTGCCAATTACAGCCAAATAATTAACTCTGTTAGTTTTCTTTGTTAAATGAGAGGCAAAACCATCTTTTCATTGGGGTATGAAGGGCATTTTGGTATTCTTATAAAATAAATTATAAATTATATTAAAAGGAAATCTTTTATAAATATATATCAATCACTCGAAACCGCGATGACAACCTCATCCCTTTCCCAGACTCCATCCCCGATGACACCTACCACCACCGAGACGAGACGTGCAAGTGCAACAGCATTCTTCTCCATCTTCTAATTTCAAGTGATTAGACTCAGATTATTATTATTAACTTTCAAATGATTTAGGGATAAAATATTAAATAAACTGAAAAGACTTATTTGCCCTTGATTTAACGACAAAGTTAAATGAAGTTAATGATTTGGACGTAATTGGCGAAAAGTAGGAAACCTCAATGGTTCATACGCACAAAATAAACTTTTTGGACTAAAGTCGCATTATTAACCTAACTTCAGGGACGATTTTGGCAATTTACTCTTTATAATATTTATATATTTTTTGGAACTTAATTTTATATATTGGATAGAAGTTAATAATATACTTAGTATTTCGTGAAAGAGTTTCATTCATATAAATGAGATGTTATAACCAGGTTTAAAAGTTATTTGGGTTTGATGAGACTCACGACCCGCTTATAAAATTGTTTTTTTAAATTGTTTTAATTATAAATAATACATATCTTTTTTAAAGAAATCAGATATTAATTTTTAGTATATCCTTATTTTATAGGATTTTCAAATTAAATATTTGGTGAGATTAATTTTTAATTTAATGAGATGTTATAACCCCAAGGAATATCTGGGTTTGATAAGACCCATACCCGTGAATTCGGGTCAAATGCATGAGAAGCCTCCATTCACAAATAATGCAATCTGGTGGCTTGAGAGAATGTATGGAACAACCAGAGGGCTTTTAAATGTTTCGTCCCCCCCGTGTTACGGGGGTTGGTTTACATTATTTGTTTATAATATTTTTATATTTTTTGGATTCTAATTTTATTTATTGTACGGAAGTTAATAATATACTTAGTATTTGATGATAAAAGGGGTTCGCAAATAAATAAGATATTATAACCCGGTTTAAAAGCTATTTGAGTTTGGTGAGACCCATGATCTGCTTATTTTTATTACTATAAAATTGTTTTTTAGTTATAAATAATATATATCTTTTTTAAAGAAATAATATATTAATTTTTAGTATATCCATATTTTATAGGATTTTCATATCAAATATTTGGTGAAATAAAATTTTAATTTAATGAGATGTTATAATCCGTTTAAGGAATATGTGGATTTGGTGAGACTCATACACGTGAATTCAGGTCAAATGCATGAGAAACCTCCATTTACAAATAATGCAATCTGTTATCTGGTGGCTTGAGGAAATGTAGGGAGCGACCAGAGAGCTTTTAAAAGTTTTGTTTATATATATTATAAATATATAATAAAATAGTTGGTTTTCCAAAAATTCTCCTTTTATATTTCACCAAATTTCTTCAAAGTACCACGTACATGGCATTTCATAATTATTTCTTAATTATTTTAATTCAATTTCAAAATCAAATTACAGCGCCTATTATATTCAAGATTTTTATCATCCCAATTCACATGTTTTAATGCTAGCAATCACCATCTACCTGTTACATTGAAATCCATCATTATTCAAGATTGTAGGTTCCCTGGATGGATCTACACGAGATATCTCGATCTACGTAGGTGCGGAATCCCTGCGTAGGTCGTTACGAGCGTAGAAAACTAATCGATAAAACACACGATACGAATAAACGAACACACGTTATATTATAACCGAAACACGTGATGTAATATCACTGATTACATATAACTCTCGAATACACGTCTGACGACTTACAATTCACGAACTGAACGAACTTGATCAACCTCTTAACCTAAGCCGTAACCTAGGTATATATGCACGACAACTTCGCCTGATATGTTCAGGCGAAGTTGTTGCTAACTTCGCTTGACTAACAAGTTCGCCTGATAAGCGAACTTGTCAGTAACTTCGCTTAAACATAAACAAAACACAATTAACATTACAGACTCGATTACAGACACTAGACTATGAACTACTGACACTATGCACCAACAGACTCCCCCTTGGCAGTAGCTTCATATCTTTATCTTTAAGCACTTGTCTTGTAATCTTCATGCATGCACTCCCTCTCTTACACAGACCGTGACAACTCGCTGATATTTCCTCGCTTCGTCTTTCCAAGCAGGAATATAGAATATCTTCTACTCGTTTAACACCTGCAGATCAGCTTTAGATAAATTAACAAGATGCATCGGATCATACACTCTTAGCACTTCTTGTTCGTCTTCGTCTTCCATCACGGCTTCAGCAGTTTGGCAATCCACATACCACCATTTCAGATCTTTCAGCACATCTTGAGGCATAGTCTTCATTGGAACCTCTTTCAAACACCGAATCGGCTTATATTTCATCACCATCCAAGGTTTGCCATCTGCTCTCATTCCTCTTTCAGTATCTTCAACTAATTTCCCTTTCTGTGGTTTTAACAACTCAAACTTTTTCTCTTTAATACTTTCTTTCCATACTATCTTCCCAATAACTCTGGCCATATTATCATCACTTCTATTAATCAATCCCAGTCTGGCCAAATCCTTTACCTCACACTCAGGTAAGGTATTTAGAGATCTCAACGTCCTCTTAAAGTATTGGATCCCATCATATCTTTTCACCACGAACACGTTTAGCTGTTCATCATATAACCAACAGATAATGCCTTTCTTTGACTCAGCGTACCCTTTAATATTATAACTTTTCTTGAACATTGTAGGTACCACTGGCTTCTTCGTTTTGATAAACCAATGAGCATAGCCTTCCTTCCATCTAGGCTGCTCCTCCCATTCTGTATCATCAACTACTGTATCTTCACATACATTCGACTTCTCAACGGTTGGAAGCTCGTGTTCAACATTCTCCTCTACAATTTCACCTTCTTCAACATCATCTTCTATCACTATCTGTGCACCAATCTTCTCAATTTCTTCTAATGGCAGCACATCATCATCACACACATCATCAACATCTAACATATCATCATCCAACTCCTTCAAGGCATCGATCACATCATCTCCCATCTCCTCGTCATCTACCATCACCACCTCATCACTACAAGAACCGCCAGCTGCACCTGCAGACTCCCCCTGAGCTGTGGTTGTCCCAAGAGCTTGAGTAGTTCTTGGCAACTCACCACCTGCACCTTTCGATGCATTGGGATCATCGTCTCTGTCATTCTTCTTCTTTGTCCTGAGCTCGTCGCCTTTACAGCTCGTCTCCCCCTGAGATGCCAAGAACTCCTTCATAGCATCTATAATTTTTCCATGTTCAACCAGGAGGGACGACTGTAGTTGATTTTCTGCTACTAGGCGCTGAATAGTCTGGGTCTGGATAAGATTTATCCTAGATTGCTCTGCCACGACCCGCTCTAGTGCAGCTATTCTTTCCGAGTCCGATAGGGTTGCATCGAAATCGAACCTCATGTGAGATATGTCTTGAGTATACTGAGGAGGGATTTCGAATGAAACCGGGACATCAGAAGTAGCTGTGGACGTAACCGCAGGTGGTATCGTCATTGATAACCCTGCAGTGGCCACAACAGTCGACTCTATAAAGCGTGCCACGACCTCCGATGGAGTAACAGTCGGAGGCGGCAACGAAACGATCACGGGAGTCGAAAGTTGGAAAGTAGTGGGTGGAAGGCCAAATGTAGACGATGTAGCCACTACGGGAACACCCGTAGCGCTTGGCCTTGTAACCTGTAGGGATGAGGGAACCATTGTTATACCGGATAGTGCTGGTGGAGTGAAACGTACCACCCTAGAGCTCTCACCGGCTCCTGATCCTGCACCTATCCGTTCCCTTCTTGACCTTCTTATCAACTGTTGTACCTCTTCCTCATAGTCTGACTCGTCATCATCATCTGTTCTCTTTCTTTTCCCATGTAGTCTTTCTCGAGTCACCATAATCCTTCTCGCCTCTGCCACTTCATCATCAGAATCTGAGCCAGCCACCGTTGTAGCTGCTATAGTAACATTCACAGTCGAGGCACGTTCAACTGGGACCTGAACGTTCTCCTCTGGATCCACCCGATCCATATCAAAGAAGCCTTGACCACCAAATTCTGCATCAAGGTCCACTTCCTCCTCCGGTGACACAACAGGAGCAGCAGGTATAACTTGAGGTGCTCCTGCCTGTTGTGGTGCCGGGTCCCTAAACTCATTCCCACGAGCAGGCACATACCCCGGGTTGATTAAGTACCCAAAGAGTGGAGTATGGCAAGGACGAAGCTCAGGTTTGCTCCTCGCACTGGAGGATCGACACTGGGCGAAGATCCGTTTGTTCACACTCTCTACATATCGTATCGGACGGCGCTGAGGAAGTGTTGGAGCAACATGATTCAAGATCATTTGTAGGAATCTTGGATACATGATGAACCGCTCACGCGCCATCGCTCTTCGTTGACGATCAATCTTGTAAAAGACCCTCTGACTAAAGCTGAATCGCTTGTTGTATGTCAGAGCAGTCATTGCTGACTGCATGGTCGCGCCCATGCCATCAGTGCCCGCCTTTCTCCCTGACATGCATACTATCATAACATGCATGAGAAAGCGCCACTGGTCAAGCAGAAATCCCTTCCTTCTCTGCGAATCCCCCAAGGGACCAGAATAACCCATCCTCAAAAATGCCCCATCGCGGAAAGGAGCTACAAACTCCGTCGGGTCATCCATTGTTTCGTTTCCAAACCGCAGAGCCGCCCGTATATGTTCAGAAGAGAACTGAACAATTTGATTGTTGACGGTTGCGCGCATCACCGGGGGCTCGACTCTACAGTCGTATTCCACGGTCTGCCAGAAATCCTCAATGTTGGGTAAGGATATCGGCAGAGTTGTTGTAATGGCGTGGAATATCCTCGAGCGTAAAAGGAATGTGATGATTTCGCGGAAATCATCAACTCCGCTCGCTTCCGGGTCTAAGGTGATATACATGTTGTGACCCGGGAAGAACTGCCTTTGTTGATCACCTCCGTCATCACCGCCTGCACCACCTGCTCCAGCAATAGCAGCCATATCTGCAACAAACAGGTTAAGTTAGATAAACGTCAAAGCGAGTCACAAGTTCGCCTGTTACCATGAGCGAAGTTGTGATCAATTCTGTATAGGCGAAGTTAAAGGTGAGGCGAAGTTGGGGAACAACTTCGCTTCAACTTGAACTTCGTCTGATAACTGTTATGTAAAATGGTCTAGGCGAAGTTACGGATAACTTCGCCTAATCACAACATCGCCTCATAAACTGTTTCAAAATCAATAATCAGGCGAAGTTAAACTTCAGGCGAAGTTACGGATAACTTCGCCTAAACTGTAACTTCGCCGAATTTGAATCGGCAACAGTTAGGGATTTTGAACGACGTGTAGATGATGATTTCGGTGATCGAGGACTCCGAAATACATGATTTTATGAAGGTTTATACGTTCAAGTGGTTTACTATCACGTAAAAACAAGTTTGAAAATCGGGTGTTTAGGTTTCAAAAAAAATCGAGGTCACGAAATGGGTCGTATCGACCTGTGATAATCATTAACGACAATGATTATACGAATATGGAACCCTACACACCTTTAAATCGACAATGAAAACACAGAATGATTGATGATAAAAGAATCGATAAGTTCGCCGAGGTTTCTGTGAGTATAAGTTCGCTGGATTTTGAAATAAATGAACAGTTTGACCTTTAGAGTCCTTTATATAGGGTCACAGATACAGTTTGACCTTTAGAGTCCTTTATGCAGAACTTCGCTGAAATTAAAAATTTTTCAAAACAAACCCCATAATTCGAACAATTTGCAATTAAGTTTTAAAACATCCTTTAAAGTGTTAAATGAAACGATCAAGACCAAGTAACCAAGTATAAAATCATAAACTACCTAAGTACGAAAAACTTTTAAAAATTAAAGTACAATGGGTCAAATTTCAGTCTAGACAGGGACTACCATGTTTTAGAAAAGATCCGAACAGGAATCATACTAACTACGTGACTGTCACATAGATCCGTGTTTAGCTGTATTATGACATAAAGAAACAGGTTGTAGGCAGGTAAATAACTTAAGATGGTTTTCATCGTTTCTGTGATACGAGTTAAGTTCAATTAAGCTCAAAAATTAAGTGGGCAACAACTCAGAGATTATGATGCCTCCTATCTATTCTCAAAGCGTATTTGGCTTTCCCCAAGTCACCCCGAATTGACTTCGACCCGTAGTGTCTGATTAAGTTGTAAGTATTATTCGATCTTTAGACTCTGCTTCCCGTTCTCTTTCTTACATCATGATTGACATTTTAAGTTAAAGAATGTTTCAATGACTTATAATTTTTTTTTTAACGAACACATAGAGAACAACTGCAAGTCCCGAATCTGGATCACTGCAGTCTCTTGACACACTTTCTTCACGGGAATCAGAACACTAACAGGCTCGTGTATGACTGGGTAATCGCTTTTCTGCCTATCAGTCGGAAAGATATATATGAAGACATGCAGAACTCTTAAGAAGTTTCCACATAAAATCGAGTAGATTTAGTTAGTATCACTTCTACTTTTACGCACCATAAAAAGCTACCATGACATACAATGACTGTTCTAAAGCCTTTTAAGCCTAATAACTTCACTAGTTAAGCACACAGAATCAGTAAATCTATCATTTTCCAAGGTTGGATCAATTTTCTGTTAAAACATAGTAACAGAACTTCTTACGAAGTAGTAGACTTGAAAAATAATTTCATTTCCCAAAAAAAAATTTTTGACCTCAATCGCCCCGATCAGTTCAAAGTCTTCAGGTAAACGGTTATCCTGAGGATCCAATGGATCCGCTGGACCGACCACATACAAGTATGTGTCCTTCTAACTAAGTATGAACGACTTATTTTCAGCGAAAGAATAAAAACACATCATAAACCGCCCCGGTCACATTCAGTCATCTGGTTAATGGCAATCCTCAAACTCTACAAGTAGAAAATGAGGACCAAACATATCCGAGGATATGTCCTTCAAACTGAGGTAACCGACATAATTTTAAGCGATAGTGACATTTTTTTTTATTTATTTTTTTTATATATATATGCACAAAAAGCATGGTTACTCGGGATTGATCATCCCATTCAACTCAACAAGGTTTTGAAATCTTGATTTGTCAAACGCTTTAGTATATAAATCAGGGAAATTATCAAGCGTATCCACCTTTTCAAGCACAATCAGTTTCTTCTCAGCACAATCCCGTATAAAATGATGACGTATGTCAATATGTTTAGTATTACTGTGCTTTACAGGATTATTAGTTACTGAGATCGCAGCAGTGTTATCAATACAAATTGAAGTAAGTGAGAAATTCAGACCATAGTCGCGTAACTGTTGTTGAATCCACAGAACCTGGGAGCAGCAGTTGGATGCTGCCATGTATTCTGCCTCACATGTTGAAATGGCGACTGATGTCTGCTTCTTGCATTGCCAGGACACTAATCTGCCTCCTAGAAACTGACATCCTCCAGTAGTTGACTTCCGACTCTGATTGCACCCTCCATAATCAGAATCTGTGTAAGCTACCAATTCCAAGTGTCCTCCCTTCGCGTACCACAACCCCAGCTTAGGTTTGCCTTTGAGATATCGCAAGATCCTCTTCACACCCTTCATGTGAGATTCCTTTGGGTTTGCCTGAAAACGAGCACAAAGACAAACTGCAAACATAATATCAGGCCTAGAAGCAGTTAAGTACATTAAAGAACCTATAATAGCCCGATACTGAGTTGGGTCCACATCTGCGTCATTGTCTGTCTCAGCACCCAATTTATGGTTGACGCAGATTGGAGTATCGAATGGAGTACTGTCCTCCATCTTGAAGCGTTTGAGCACATCATGGACATACTTGGTCTGATGAATGAACATCCCATCCTTCTTCTGATCAACCTGCAATCCTAAAAAGAAAGTTAGTTCACCCATAGCACTCATTTCAAACCTTTTCTTCATGACGGCCTCGAACTCCTGACACATGGAGACTTTTGATGCAGCAAAGATAATGTCATCCACGTAGACTTGCACCAGCAGGAAGTCGCTTCCTTCTCTCTTGAAGAACAACGTGCTATCTATCTTCCCTCTTTCAAACCCATTTTCAAGCAAGTAATCTGATAAAGTTGAGTACCAGGCACGAGGTGCCTGATGTAGTCCATACAACGTCTTGCTTAACTTGTACACGTGGTCTGGAAAAACTGGGTCAGGAAAACCCGGAGGTTGCTCAACGTACACAACCTCATCAACTTTCCCATTTAGGAACGCACTTTTCACGTCTAACTGAAATACCTTCATCTTCTTATAAGCAGCAAATGCCAAAAACAATCTAATGGCTTCCAATCTTGCCACAGGAGCGAACACTTCATTATAATCAATCCCCTCTTGTTGATTAAAACCTTTAACGACTAGCCTCGCCTTGTTTCTTATAATAATCCCTTTCTCATCTCTCTTGCACTTAAAAACCCATTTTGTGCTTATCGCATGCACATTCTTTGGTTTTTCAACCAATGTCCAAACTTCCATTTTCTTGAATTGAGCCAGCTCTTCTTGCATGGCTTCGACCCACGAGCTGTCCTTTAGAGCCATTTGATAATTCTTTGGTTCAATCTAGCTGATAAAGCAGGTGTACAAGCATTCGTTGATTATGCCTGTCTCCTTAATGCTTGTGTAAACACAGGTGTGCTCATTCAAGCTACGTCTTGTTTGTACACCGGATGACACATCACCAATCACATTCTCCAAAGGGTGATCTTTATGAATTCTCGTGGTTGGAACAGAACCGACATGCAGATTGTCTTCCAAGTTAGAAGAGAGCTCGTCAATGGTTGTTTCTTGCTGAGAGTGAAACGGATTGAAAAATTCTTCTTCAGGAGAGGCAGCAGGGGTATCGATAGCATTTGATGAGGAAGGTTGACATTTATCAAACAGCTGTCTTTGCACTAGATTTTCTTCCTCATCAAGGATCATCTTCGTAGCAACTCTTTCTTCTACTTCTGCACTATCCAAATAAGGTATGTTAAAAGACTTAAAAAGTCTATCATAGTCGAAAAACTCAGCAGGTCCGTTGCTTGGTTTTGGCGGTTTGTAACTTGTGATATCGGTGTTACACACCACCTCAACCTTGCCGGTCGATGTATTAAAGACACGTCTGTTGGGAGTCCCAACAACATAACCGACTAAGATTCCTTCATCGGCTACTTCACCAAATTTAGAATTTGTCTTTAAAATCGAACAAGGGGACCCGAATGGTTCAAGACCACTCAAGTTGGGCTTCCTCCCATGCATAAGCTCATAACACGTTTTATTAAGTCTTTTAACAGTCAAGACTCTATTCAGGATATAACAGGCTGTAGCAATTGCTTCAGCCCAGAACACCACAGGAAGCTTCGGATCAGCCAGCATAGTTCTGGCTCCTTCAATTAACGTTCTATTCTTCCTCTCAGCCACTCCATTCTGTTGCGGAGTATACGGAGCGCTGTACTGGTGCTCAATCCCTTTCTGAAGGCAGAAGATCTCCATTTCAAAATTCTTGAACTCCGTTCCATTGTCACCCCTGATGAACTTAACCCTTTTATCCATAATGTTCTCAACTTTGGTAATCAAATTCTTCACCATCTGAGCCGTTTCATCTTTTGATTTCAGGAAATATACCCACGAATATCGTGAGTAATCATCAGTGATCACCAAGCAATAAGAAGTACCTCCTAGACTTTTTGCATTCACGGGACCGAAGAGATCCATGTGAAGCAGTTCTAGAGTACTGACAATAGAATTGACCTTCTTGGTGTGATGGGGTTTCTTGTGCTGCTTTCCCTTCTTGCATGCTAGACATTTGTCTTCAAAGTTGAAACTTTTCAAGGGAACGCCCAGCACAAGTCCATTCTTGACAATGTGGTTCATCTTCTGAAGATGAATGTGCCCCATTCTCCTATGCCACAATTCGGACTCCGATTCGCTTGCTTTTGTCATAAGGCATGATTCTTCCGTGGCCATTTCAGTCGACCTCATATCCATAATATACGTATTCCTCTCACGTGGAGCCTTCATCACAATCCACTCCTCTGGTATCTGAAAACCAGGATGCAACACAATCGCCTCATTCTTTGTAAAATGTACGGTGTACTCCTTATCACAGATCTGCGACACACTCAGCAGATTGTGCTTCAATTCTTCGACAAAGTTTACTTTCTCTAGAGTCATCTTTCCATTAGACAACGTTCCCATTCCTGTAATCTTGCCTCCACTTTCTCCAGCAAAGCTCACTCTCCCTCCTTGAACAGGTTTCAAATCGTGTAACATGATTTTGTTACCTGTCATGTGCCGGGAACAGCCGCTATCCACAACCCAAAGATTATTAGCAGCCCTGTTCAACTGTTCCTGCACGATTAAAGCAAAAGATTAGAATCTAGGGACCCAAGACCAATTGGTCTTGGATCTATACATCCCGAACTTTGGCTTTCCAAAGTTAGTCTCTATATAATTCCTGTAAGTCCTATTAGTATACCTCCTTGTAGGTTGATTGTGAGGCCTTCCAAACCTTTGTGAATTGAAAGAATTATAACTTACTGTTTGGTTATCAGCAGTGTGAAACTGAGATTGGTTTCTTTGAAAACCTGAATTAGTCTGATTTCTGAATTTTGAATGGTTTTCACTTTTACCAGTATTATAATTACCATTAGGCTTAGTCTCAGTTTTGGTATGCCTCACACCTCTGAATTGCTGCTTCAGAGGGCAATCTGCAACTAGGTGCCCTAATTGATTACACCTAAAACAACATCTATGCTCAACTTTCTTTTCAACAGTTGTTTTGGATGTCGAGGCTGTACTACCGCCCGTTCGTCTCACATATGGTGGGACATACGGGTTTAGCGGAGAACTCTTTTTAGTTGTTTTATCTTTCTCTCCACTATTTGGTAATACAACCTCCTCCTTTGTCTTACCCGACTCGAATGACTTATCCGAATCTGATGAGACCGGACTCGGAACAGAAATTTTAACACTTGACACAGGCGGACTTGTTTCGCCTCTACTAACATCTGGTTCTTTACTAGTTACCTTAATTGGAACTGTCTGAACAACCTCAAAGTCAACATATTTCTGATTACTAGGATTAAAAGTGTAATTGTGATTATAAGGTGGTGGAACCTCATGATAACCAATTCCTCCCCTCTTAACTGAGGAGCCTTGATCACTAACAAGGTGATCAAGAATAGCAGAGGAATTTCTGAACTGCTCAAGTTTTCTATTTAGTTCCACCACTTTCACCTGGTGATCAGCAATCTGTTTTTCTCTTTCAGCTATTAGTTTGGTTTTTCTTCCAAAACTTCATAGCTTAGATCAATCACTTGAATTTTTTCAGCAAGTTTTGCTTTTAGACTTTTAATATCTTTTTCACAAGCTTTTATTTTAACTTTATAGCTATTTTCTCTTGCTTTTGTAAAATGATGATCTTCTTTTAGAGTTTTAAACTCAGCATCCAAACTAACATACTGATCAGTTATAGTTGCTAATTGCTCAGACAAGTTTTCACATTTAGAACAAGTAGGTTTAGAACATACCTCGGAGAGCTGGTCTTTAGCATCTGCCATGAAAGCTTTTTCTTCTCCAGTAGCTTTCTCATTTTCTTCATTTTCCACATTCACCAAATTTGCCTGTTCAAAGATTTCTTCAGAATGCAGGTTCCAGTTATATTCACCATCTTCTCTGGAAATCATGGCACTATAATCTTTACTACCCCCATTATGCTGTGTAGACTTGCCTTGACCGCGTTCTACATGCTCATTTCTGCACTCCTTAGCAAAGTGGCCGTTTTGCTGACAGTTGTAGCATCTTACCTTCGTCATGTCAAACCCTGGCCTTCCACCGACAAACTTTCTTCCGGTCTTTTTCATAAACCGTTTCACTCTTCTCACGATCATAGCCATCTGCCATTGCAGATCCATTTCTTCCAGATCATCAGCATCAATCTGGTCATAGTCTTCTTCCAACATAGCTGGATCAACAATCTTCCCCTGAATGTAGTTCTCATAGGAAGCAATAAAAGAAGCATAGAGAGCAAACTGCTCTTCAGCAGATTTGACACTCATAGGCATCTTAGAGTAGTTGTTGCTAGGAATACTTGGAGAGAAACTACTCTTGCTTGCTTGCGATTTAGATGCACTAGATCCACCTGCTACAAAGAAAACATCACCATTCGTGTTGACTGACACATGCCCCTCATGTGATGAGTTGGCGCCCGACTCTCCCTTCGAGTAGTAGGCAGCTGATTCAGTCTTCGAACCTGAACTAGAGTTGACTTTAGCACCATACATACCTGGATCTTGAAACTGATCCGTAGGTGTCTCCTTTCTAACCATGTTAAGCTTAAAGGTTCGGAGCTTGTTAACTGCTGTCTCAAGGTCATAGTCAGCAAAGTCTTTGTCTTCCCTCATCAGCACCGTGTACATCTCCCATTTTGGTGGGAGAGCATCAAGAAGCTTCTCAACAATCTCATCTTCTTTGTATGCAATTGAATAGTTGCTGAGTTCAGTCATAAGATGATAATATCTGGTGATGATATCATCAAGTGATTCGTTTTTCAGATACTTGAAGACCGAGAATTGAGTTTTGAGCAATTTGATCTTCGAAGCACGGATTCCCACATTTCCTTCAAACCGGCTCTCAAGAGCTTCCCAAAGCTCTCTTGCTGTCTTGTACTTTCTAAAAGTATGAAGGATCTCTTGTGGAAGAGCCATAGTGATAGCAGCATGAGCCTTGCTCTCGGCCTCATACATTTTCTTTTCTTCATCTTCCATTTTGCTGTACTTCTTGATCTGATCACGACCTTCGTACTCCATAGTTGGTGGAATATAACCATCCTGGATGCATACCCACATTTTCGCATCCTGGTACTTGACATATTGTTCGAACCGATCCTTCCAAGCAACGAAGTCGGTTGCTTTAAGCAACTTTGGGGCCTTAGTAGCTGGCCCTGCTTCTACTTCCATCTTAACTAACTCTGAGATGTTAATTGACGACATCTTTCTCAAAAATTAAGAAACCCGAAAAAAAAAATTTCTTCTAAAAAGTACTGTAGGCGAAGTTACGGATAACTTCGCTTAAGTCTTAACTTCGCTGAAGAACTTCGCTGATTTTTAACTTCGCTTGAGGTAAGCGAACTTAGGAGGTAGGCGGAGTTGTAGAGAACTTCGCTTGAGTTAGGCGAACTTGAGAAGGTAGGCGAAGTTGTGGATAACTTCGCTTAACCTTATATCTTCGCCGAAACCCTACGAACAGTGACGGCAACTTCGCCTGATGAACACGAAGTTTCTGCAGATCTGATTTCTGGGTTTTTCGAGGTTTTTGACGGTGTAAAGGGTTGAATACGATGGTAGGAGGTAAGAATGATACAAAAACACAGAAAACACGTCCCGCGAATAGTCGAAACGGGACGATTTCTACACCCGCGTGAATATCCCGAACCACACAATCAAGCAAAAGCTCTGATACCAATTGTAGGTTCCCTGGATGGATCTACACGAGATATCTCGATCTACGTAGGTGCGGAATCCCTGCGTAGGTCGTTACGAGCGTAGAAAACTAATCGATAAAACACACGATACGAATAAACGAACACACGTTATATTATAACCGAAACACGTGATGTAATATCACTGATTACATATAACTCTCGAATACACGTCTGACGACTTACAATTCACGAACTGAACGAACTTGATCAACCTCTTAACCTAAGCCGTAACCTAGGTATATATACACGACAACTTCGCTTGACTAACAAGTTCGCCTGATAAGCGAACTTGTCAGTAACTTCGCTTAAACATAAACAAAACACAATTAATATTACAGACTCGATTACAGACACTAGACTGTGAACTACTGACACTATGCACCAACAAAGATAACTATCAAATCTTTCTAATCAGATTCACATATGCAATCATTTCACCTTCACATATTCCATCCGATTCATAGCTTCAATCAGAGTCAATCAATTCATCTACACAGATTCAATCGGATTCAATCGATTCACAAGTTCAATCAAGTTCAATCGATCAATCTTTGTAATCCTATTAACAGGTTCAATCGATCAATCTTCTTAGTGTGATTCATTTAATCCGAATCATATAATCTGATTCATGTAGTTGATTTAAATGTAATACGTTGTCTTTCAATTGAAACCCTAATTCTACGATCATTGTATAACACCAAATTTTACTTAGAGATATATTACAAATAAATTAAAAGTATGTCATCAGTTATCAATAAGTAATATTTAAATAAAGACATATTATCTTTAAAAAACACATCAAAATATCCAATAAATCAGGTTGATATAGTATTAATATTGCCGTCTGCATACGAGCCAAGAAATATTTTGCCTTTTGTTTTAGCTTATCACTTTAGGTGTTGGAATTATTGATCGGCTAGGTTAAGTCAACGTGGCTGACCGGGTTATGAACCGTGAGAGTTACACATTGGGTAACAAACGTGAAACCCGCTTAATTTAGTTAACCAGGTTTGACATATTAACGAGATAATAATTGTGGACGGGGCTTGATAGTTAGAGATGGGCTTGGTGGCCCATATTAACTGAACTAGTTATTATAACTAGTTAACCTAATGATTAGAGATGGACACAAGAGATAATACCCTAGCCACCATTTTAACTCTCTCTTGCACTCAACCCTAGTCCCCGCCCCCTTTGCTCCCTGCCGAACCACCACTGTTTCTTGCTGCTGCCTGCTCCACTGCAAACCGCCACCGCCACCTGCTGCTCCCGTGCGCCGTCTCGCACCATCACAGCCGCTGCCGTCGCACTCCGCCACCACCGGTTTTAGTCTCGTGTTGTTCGTTAGCCATGGGTGTTTCAGTCGGTTATTTATTAACCAAGGTAAACTTAAATATATTGTCGGTTTACAATTACATTTATTTTGTTTTACTCGTCCTCGTATTGTTTGTAACTGGATCCTATACGGTTCCTCTAAGTGATGATTACTCAGTCTGTATTCCGCTGCGTATTCGTATTATTAATTGATTAATAACTATGATACGATTTTTAATAAACTGGGTTTAAAAGTTAAACCGTTGGCTGATCACCACTGAAACCCGAAAGTGGTATCGGAGCCTTGGTTACAACGTACGATTCGAATCCGGTCTTTTCACCGGATCTACATCATAAACTTTAAGCTAGTTGAATTTTTTGATCTGGATAAGTTATTAGGGCAATCTTGGTTTGGTCAATTTTTATTTATTTTATTTGACCAAAATATTGCCCGATTTTTTTTATTTAATATGTAAATCTGGCCCGACCATTAGGTGTTTGGATGTTTGGTTTTTGATTTTGGCCATATGGATGGTTCAAATTTGTATTTAATTTTTCGGTTTTATTTTATGGTTTTTGGCCACTTTGATAGTTCAAAATTTTGATAGATAGGGTTTAGTTTTTAATTATATGTATTTTATAATATTGTAATGAAAATGACCCGAAGGAAAACCAAGGATGAGCTCACTGAGTTCTTAAAGTCAGTGGGAGTTAACAAAGATGACGGGATGCAACAATAGTCCATCCTTGTGGTTGTTTTGTGTTGTGACCCCTTGACCCGATTGGTCTTGCTAATAGGCTCTAGCGAGACCAATCACCTATATTGGCCATTTAAGATTTACATATTCTTGTTTGCTATTATGGTTGCTTGCTTTATTATAATATGTTATAATACCACCAACCTAATACCAAATATATTAAAACAAATTTTAGTTAACCAATTATGTTTTTGCAAATTAAAATTTCGAAAGACTTATAACTTAATAGTTTATCTATTAACTTAAAACTGGTTAGACATATCGCAGCAAACATAGTTTTAATAGGTTATTTAAAACTAAGTGTCCTGAGAGATGAAGGGGTTCATTAAGTTTTCCCGATTAATACAGTAAAATTGGACTTTTACTCTATTCGGTAAATTCTAAACTTTATCCCAACTTTAAAATCAATAGTCTATGTCATCCTACTACAAGCACACTTGAGGCATACTGCAAAATTTCAAGTGTTTGGAGCTACATCACCGCACTTTATTTCTAGCATATCACTTCAAGCTGAAAGAGTTTCGTTGACACATCCGACCCTTTCACATGTGACTATACTAGGGAGACTAATAGTGTACTCTTTTGTTACGTGCTACAACCGTCTAAAGACTAAAGTGGGCATAGATGAGGCTAAACATATCAACTTAGGCAATTTTTGTCTTAATAGGCCTCATAACCGAGAGTTTTGCTTTATTCACAATTGGCAATCGTTGTCAGTCTGCCTAACCACTTACTAATGTTGTGTGCTACAGCTGCCATTACTAACTGAAAACCAGATTCTCAAGTCCCTATTTTATTAATGTTAATTGGATCATTAATAATAGGATTAAAACGTCGAAAATACTAATTAAAATTATTTTTGCTTATTTAATAGATGTCAACTGATAATAACCGCTCATTCACCCTCAAGACTATTCTTGAGAAAGAAAAACCGAATGGCACCAATTTTCTTGAATGACACCGCAATTTGAGACTTGTTCTCAAAATGGCAAAGAAGCTCTATGTTCTCGATGGACCGGTTCCATTAGAGCCTGAAAACAATACAGCTGCTGCCAGAAAGGTTCTTGAGAATCATAATGACGACTTTGCTGAAGTCGCTTGAATTATGCTAGCTACCATGTCTTACGAGTTTGCTAAAGGCTTGGAAGATTTTGGTGCTTATGAGATGCTTGAGCAACTCAAGGGCATGTTATAGAAACAAGCCCGTCAAGAACCCTATGACACCATGAAACAACTTATCAGCTGCAGAATGGAACATGGATCCTCTGTTAGTGCGCATGTCGTCAAAATGAAAGGGTACATCGAACAGTTGAAGAAACTTGATTATCCCTTGTCGAATGAAATGGCAGCTGACTTCATCTTGAACTCTCTACCTAGCTTAGTTCGTAATAAATTTCAATATGAATGCCTGGGTGAAGACAGTGCTTGAGCTTCATGGTATGCTCAAGACGGCTGAGATGAATATTCCAACTAAAACTAATCAAGTTCTGATGGTTCGATCTACTGGTGTCAAGAAGCCTAATCCCAAGAACCGGGGTCATAATGGTAAAGGCAAGAAGAAGGTTACTGTTGTTGCCAAGCATGCCACCAACACTAACAAGGGTGTTACAAAGGTACCACTGCCGCCTCCTTAGGAGCGCCAGTGCTACAAGTGCAACAAGATGGGACATTGGAAGCGTAACCGTGCTAACTATCTTGCTGAGCTGCAGAAACAAAGAACCAATGGTGAAAGCTCCTCTAAAG
The DNA here is from genome assembly GCF_021521415.1 of Bidens hawaiensis. Taxonomy (NCBI): domain Eukaryota; kingdom Viridiplantae; phylum Streptophyta; class Magnoliopsida; order Asterales; family Asteraceae; genus Bidens; species Bidens hawaiensis. The sequence continues at coordinate 114,092 of NW_027505686.1, read as the reverse complement.
GTATTTCCATATACGTTATTGAACTTTTCACCGTTTCTAGCAACACATGGGTATTTGAAACCAGATGTGTAAACACATCGTTAATGTCTTGCAAGAGCCTGAAAACTGGAAGAAGCTGAAACAAGGCAGCATGGAACTCATCGTTGGAGATGGGAAGAGAGTCCCAGTTCTTGCAACTGGCATATATGGTTTGCTTGTGGTTCTGGCCTTGTAGTTACGTTGACTAACTGTTTGTTTGCACCTGGTTTGACCAATAACATTATTTCAGTTTCTTTACTTTTTGAACAAGGATTTAAGTACGCTTTTAATGGTATTACTTTTTCTGCCTACTTGAATGATGTCTTTTATTTTGAGGCTAAACCTCGAAATGGTATTTATGAGATTGATGTTCAAATTAACAATAATGTATTTAATCTTTTTACACGTATCAGATCTGGCATCAACGATACATATCTATGGAATTGCCGACTTGTTCACATAAGAAAGACATGAGTTAAAAGACTCCGATCCGAAGGGATTCTTGAATCCACAAGACTAGACTCTTTTGATGACTATGAGTCTTGTTTAGCTGGAAAACTCTCCAAAGGACTCCTTCACTCACAAAAGTAAACGAGCAAAGGATCTATTATGACTCATACATACTGGTGTCTGCAACCCTTTCAGAAATATGTCTAGAAATGATGAAAGATACTTCGTTTCTTTTATTGACGATTACAGTCGATATGCTTATGTGTATCTTATGAAACACAAACATGGAACTTTTGAAAAGTTCAAAGAGTTTCAAAATGAAGTGGAAAACCAAATTGGAAAAACTATTAAAATGCTTCGATCAGATCAAGGTGGAGAGTATCTCAGCTTAGAATTCATCAATCATCTAAAAGAGCGTGGAATTATTTCACAGCTCACTCCACCCAGCACACCCCAACATAATGTCATGAGCGAGAGGAGAAATCGAACCTTTCTAAACATGGTCTGATTTATGATTTTTAGAACTAACTTGCCTCAATCCCTTTGGAGGTTTTTCCTTATGACCGCCGCCTGCAATGTCGATCTTGCTCCAACTAAAAAGGTAAGCAAAACCCCATATGAGATATGGCATGGACGAAAGCCAAATTTATCTTTGCTTAGAGTATGGGGATGTGATGCATATGTCACCAGTGATTCTGATGACAAACTCGATCCCTGCGTTGTAAAAGTTGTTTTCGTCGGGCACTATAACCAAAGCGGATATTATTTCTTCCACCCTGATAAAAATTTGATTTCTATCAAAAGGAAGAGCCACTTCCTCGAGAAAAAAAATTCTCGATCGAGGAACTGGAAATAATATTGTCTATCTTGAATAAATTCAAGAACCACAAACAACCGTTGAGGAAGCTATGATGAACAAGATGTTGTTGCTGATACATCGTACATAAACACGAGCGTTCGCAGAAGTAGTAGGACTCGCGTACCAAAGTCTAAATACCTATGGCATCTAGATGGTCCCGAAGTCCTATTAGTAGTCGAGTCAAATGATGAACCTACTAAGTACAAGTCTGATATCTTAGATTAGGAATCTGAGAAATGGTAAGAAGCCATGAACGCCAAGATGCAATCTATGCATGACAATCAAGTTTGGAACTTGGTTGAGATACCCCCCGAAAGTCGGGTAGTAGGGAGCAAGTGGATTTTCAAAAGAAAACCCGACATGCATGGAAATGTACAAACCTATAAAGCACGGCTAGTTGCTAAAGGTTTTACTCAAACTCAGGGTATTGACCATGATGAAACCTTCTAGCCCGTCGCTATGACTAAGTCAATAAGGAATATAACTTTCCATAGCCGCGTATTATGACTACGAGATATGGCAAATGGATGTCAAAACCGCTTTTCTTATTGGACACATTTCTGAAGATGTCTATGTGGTTCAGTCTGAAGGTTTTGTCGATCCTAAATATCCTAATAAGGTGTGCAAACTGAATAAGTCCATTTATGGACTCAAACAAGCATCTCGCAGCTGAAATCTACATTTTGATGAGAAAATCAAAGAGTTTGGTTTTATCAAAAATGAAGATGAGCCTTGTGTTCACAGAAAGGCTAGTGGGAGCACTATATCATTCCTCATCCTGTATGTGGATGATATACTGATCATCTTGAGGAAGTTAATCACTGGTTGGGATCTTGTTTCGCAATGAAAGATCTTGGTGAAGCTTCTTATATTCTGGGAATCAAGATCTACCAAGATAGGTCTAAGCGGCTTCTAGGGCTACGCAAAGCACATACTTAGAGAAAGTCATGGCACGCTTCTCAATGGATAACTCCAAGAAGAAGGTGTTCCCATTGCTAAAGGAACCGTGTTGAACAAATCGAAATCTCCGGCAACGGACATTGAAACTAAGCATACAAGCAATTCCATATGCTTCAGTGATTGGTTATATCATGTACACTATGTTATGCACTAGACTTGACGTCTTGTATGATTTAAGCATGACTAGCCGTTGTCAGAAAAGTCCTAGCATTGCATATTGGACTGTAGTTAAGAACATTCTAAGATACTTTAGAAGAACCAAATATATGTTCTTAGTGTTTGGAGGAGTGGAAGAGGAGCTCATTGTAATATGTTACAGTGATGCTAACTTACAGAGTGACCGAGATGTTTCTCGCTCATAATCTGCTTGGATGAAGAAATTCATTGCCAATCTCGATCTGGTTCCAAGTTTAGGAAAATGATCGACGTAATCTATGATAACACATGGGCTATTTCTCAAGCCAAAGAGCCCAAATATCATCACATGGCCAAGCACATTTTTAGAAAGTTCCACTATGTACGAGAATTATTGGAACATGATGACCTTATTATAAGCAAAGTAGACACTGATCAAAACCTAGCAGACCCATTCACTAAGCCGATGACTCAGGACAAGCTTGACCAACACAGGGATGTTATCGGTCTTAGATTAGCTAGTCATTTGTTTTTATTTAGTATTTGGATGTATGAACATTTAAACAGTTATACTTTTGAGTTCACTTTTTATTTAATGGTTAAATGTAAACTTCGAATATTATAATTGTGTTCATTTCAATATGTTTAATCCATGAATATTGTATTCTAAATTATCCATAGTCGGTCAGACTCGTGGGAATGATTCTGAATTAAGACTATTCTGACTTTGGACTCAAGGAGTTGACTTCCAAACCTCATTATGAATGACGTTGGATGTAACTTGCATCAAATCATCTTCATAGATCTTAATTATAAGATGTTTTAATATTTGTATACTCATTTAGTATCCTTAGACCTGCGATACATAGTAGAACTTTCATTTACTAAAGGCCATTCTTTGATCAGTGTCAACCGTTGTCGCGTAACTGCCGGCTATATAGGCATTGGTTGGGAATATTATGAAGTTCAGTGGGAGTTGTATGTAATCAAGATGGGGTTCTGTACTCTTACATGATATATAATAGTTAGACATCTTGGCTCCTTTGTTGATTCAAACTGTTAAAGTGTGAGGCCTCACCTAAACTTACTATATGTTTGATTGGACCACTTTGACTCGAGAACGGAAATGATAATGATTTAACACCATATGATATTGAATAATATCCATGTCTCATTGTTCAATTGGTATCTTATACAGAAATGATAGATGACAACAATTACCATAAGTTCATTATCTTGCAATAGTACATATTCCAAGATCTGTTTGGTTAGTGATGTGTGTTTAAATGATGTTTCTTTCTACGCAACTCACAACTAAGCTTTAAAATTATAAACGGATTTTCCTAACAAAACTACACACAACCAGCAAGTGTACCGATCGTAAGTACTATAGAACTAAGGAAGTCCGAGTATCGAACACAAGGACACGTGAAAACGTCTATGATCACTAACCCTAGAAAAGACCTGCCTAAGAATAATATTTTTAAATTTATTTTTAATTATTAAACTACTTGACCTAACTTACTTTAACTAAATTAAAAGACTTAACTTAACAAGACTTAGCGAAACTTTGAGAGTGAGACTTAACAACGGAGAAAAACGTCTACTTAGGTAAGAATCCTATTGAAGGTCTAATAAGTTAATGGAATGAATAATCTCACAACACCGGTATCTAAGGATGACACAACTAAGGTTCGCTCAAGAAAGCAAGATCACCTCTCGGTCTCACTAACAAACCCTAACTTACACTTAATAGATTTTAAGAACAAACCAGGAAACGAATTGCAAAAGTGTTCTAATGTCGACTCACCTATTGGTCTCACCGACACACGACCCTAATGGAAACGAATACTACGAAACCAAGGTAGAGGAACAATTTGGTTTAACTTAAACCAGATCAACTAATCGCTCACAAACCCAAACCCGACAAGAACCGAACCCGCTCTCGCGCGATCCTATACCTAACAAGTAAAATGTAAGGCTCCATTACCGGTGCCTCACATTTGGACGTTGGATTTACTCATTAACATAGTTCTAATAATCAGAGTGAATATAAGCATTCGCGGAATATAAAAACTTCCAATAAAACATACATACTTATCCATAACTTGTCTTAAAATAAATATCTTGTATTTCAAAATATCATAATATTTAACATAAACGTCTTGAGTCTTCCGATGTCAGCCTCTTAATCAATGCCACGTGTTTCCCTCAAGCGAGCCGTCTCATTCTACTCACCTGCGTGCATACTAAAAGTTAGCTACGCTGAGTGAGTTCTAGTTAATAACATAACATACTTTACTTACATACATACATACTTTCATTCATACTTTCATAATTGAAATTCTATTTTACTTTATTCTATTCTGCCTCGAATATTATTAGGGTCCGGTCCCATTTCTGCCAAGGATATTATTAGGGTCCAGTCCCTTTTTTGCCTCGAGATTATTAAAGGGCTCGGTCCCTTTTCTGCCTCGTAATTATTATTGGGCTTGGTCCCTTTTCTGCCTTGGATATTATAGGGTCCAGTCCCTTTTCTACCTTTCTATCTCTTACGTTCATTCATAACATACATACGTATCATTCATGTTTCATAGATAACATTCATATTCAATATTATAAATTGGCAGTACATACAATATCCGAAGATCGTTCACGTACTGACAAGTGATATACTCTAGGTTTGAGTTTCATTATCATTGGTTCATAAAAACGTAACTTTAAGATCAAGAACATACTTTTATGATGCACCTCAAGGTACGGTTAGGGCTAGTACGTGATCTTGGCCTTTTTATCTTGCTTGTATAATAGCGATTTTGTCCAAATAATGTTTTCTTGTTCATTCTTGACCTTCTCTCTCTCGGTTGCCACTAGTAGACGGTGTGTGTGTGTTTTAAGGTGTAGGCAAGGTGTAGAATGGATGGAAATGGAAAGGATTAGGGTTTAAGGGGGTATTTATACTCCCTTAAGCCCATGGACTTAAGGCCCATCTTTCCTTTTTAGTCCATGATTAATCCGTCTAATTAGCCTACTTATCTTTCCCACTTTATTATTATTTTATTTATTAACCCAAGTAAACTTTTTCATTATAAGAAATAATATATAAAGTATTATTATTTGAAATTTTGGGATGTTACAAGTCTTCCCTCCTTTAAGAGGTTTCGTTCCCGAAACCTAACTATTACATGAACAGATTAGGGTAAAGCTTGCGCATCTCTTCCTCAGCTTCCCAAATGGCATCCGATCCCTTGAGGTGCTTCCATATCACTTTCACCAAAGGTATAACCTTGTGACGAAGTTGCTTCTCCTTGCGATCGACTATCTCGATCGGTTGCTCAATATAGTTTAACTGTTCATCAACCTCAATGTCCATTAATGGCACGCGAGACATGTCATCAGCTAGACATTTCCTCAGATGAGAAACATGAAAGGTTGAATGAATTCCTTCTAGCTCTTCGAGCAAATCCAGCTTCTAAGCTACTTCACCCACACGATCTAAAATCTTAAACGCTCCAATGTATCTCGGACTCAACTTTCCTCTCTTCCTAAAACGAATGATCCCTTTCCATGGTGAGACCTTGAGCATCACGTTGTCACCAACGTTAAACTCAATCGATCGTCACCGCTTGTTGGCATACGACTTTTGTCTGTCTTGAGCAGCTTTCATTCCAGCCTTAATCTGATCGAACTTTGAAGACGTCTCTTGGAAAACTTCTAGGCTTCCCATTTCTTTCTGACTAATCTCTCCCCAACATACGGGAGTTCTACATCATCTACCATAACGCATTTCAAACGGTGGCATACTAATGCTTGAATTGTAACTGTTGTTATAGGAGAACTCTGCCAGATGCAGATGATCATCCCAACTTCCACCAAAATCTTAAACACAAGCACGTAGCATATCCTCAAGGGTTTGGATCGTCCTTTCAGACTACCCATCTGTTGAGGATGATACGCCGTACTGATGTTTAATCTCGTTCCCATAGCTTCATGGAACTTCTTCCAAAACCTCGAAGTAAATCGTGTATTTCTATCAGACACGATCGATAACGGTACACCGTTCTTAGATACAACCTCTTTTATGAACAAGCTTGCTAACGTTTCTGACGAGATAGCCTCTCGTATAGGCAGAAAGTGAGTACTCTTGGTCAAACGGTCCACAATCACCCAGATGGTATCATGATGCTTAGCTGTACGGAGTAGCTTAGTTATGAAATCCATGGTGATGTGTTCCTATTTTCATTCAAGTATTTCAAGCGGTTGCATCTTACCATAAGGCTCTGATGTTTAGCTTTGACTTGTAACCAAGTTAAGCACTTACTAACATAATCCACGACGTCGTTTTTGATGTGCGAAAAGCTATATATATAAATATTAATAACTAATTCTCGCAATTCAACACTAAGTCTTAAATTTATATATCCAAACAATCCTAACTAAAGTTTCCACAAACGGCAAGTGTACCGATCGCGTAACAGCACGGTCTAATGGATGTCCGGATGTCGAACACAAAGACACGTGAGAACCGATAAGATAATTAACCCTAATCTAAGTCTTTCCTAAATAATATATTTATTTATTTATCTTAACTATTTAAACTAACTAAACTTAACTAACTTAACGGAACTAACGATAATAAGAAAACGAATCACCTAGGTAAGATGACTTAACGTGTATAGGATGGCTCAGGTGATAACAAGTGTTTGAAACCGGCTTCTAAAGATGAATTAAGATAGATGTAATCAAGGCAACTGGGTCCCTACGGTCAGTTTTACCAGAAAACCCTAACAACGTCTATTTAGCTTTTAATTTACGGTTGTTTATTTACGTACCCTAATGATTTATTACTTGGTCCGTATCAAAATCACAATCCTCACTAAGGCTCGAGCTAATTAAAAACCTAGGGAGAAAGGGGTAATTCAATAATAAGGATAAAATAACTCAACTTACAAACTAACCTAGTCGATAGCTAGAAAACCGCACGTGGTCTCGCAACGGGTAACTAAATCAACTAAAGTAGAGAGATAAGCTAACCCCTAAGTTTTTGGTCCAAATCAAAGAGGATGATCCAACTGACCTAAATGATTTAAGAAACACAAATCCTAATGGCACGCGTCTACCACAATCAATCAACACACTTAGTATTAACCGAACTAGCAATTAACGACTACACAAAACAAATTCATGCAATAATCAACTACCGAGGATCATGAAACCTAAAATATATCTAATGGAAGCAAGGTTCATTGAATAATATCACAAATTATGAAGTTTACAATAACTAAACAATCAAACACGAAATTAGCACCCGAAAAGTGATAAATCAACCGTTAAACATCAAACCTAGGTGATTAAAACAAGTTTAGCCAAGCATAATGAATTAACAGCAGATAAAATAGATAAATATGATAAGCATGCTTATTAGAATATGATAACATCTTGTTTGAATGTCTAAAACTCAAAAACGAACTCACAATCGTTAAAATACTCAAAACCGACAACCGGGTGATGAAATAACAAACTGTCTGCTCCTCCTCCTTGGTATTTCGTTTGGAACAGATCTTTGGTGGCTGGAAAGATGATCAATTCGTTTTTAGGGTTTAGGGTTATTAAATATATCATTAAACTTGATAAACAAGCCAAACTAGGTCCAAACAAGCCCACATAAGACAAAACAGTCATGTTGATGCATTTGGGCAGCCATGGAACACCCCTAGGGCCCCGAGCTACGTGACCATGAAGGTTCAGGTGGACACGCGGCGTGGCCATGCCCTTTGGGTCTTCTTTTATCGACTGCTGACTCGTTTAAACTTCGTTTGTGCGTACCGGCTTCATCCAAGCTCCGTTTTAGCTGATTCTTTTTTTATTTGACTCGTTTTATCGCGATCTTCAACATGAGACCTATCACATATACAAACATGTAATTTCATGCAAGAATAAAAAAATAATCGTTAACTTTTAAGCACAAAATAACATAAAAACTATTAGAAAAACATGTGTGTTTTACACCACATCAGTTTTTCATTCCTGGCCACCAGTAATCTCTTTTAAAATCTTGGTACATCTTTGTAGCTCTAGGATGAATTGATTATCTTAACTTATGAGCTTCATCTAAGATTCGACCTCTAAGATCTCCATGGCGTGAAATCCACATATGGTCAAATCTAGTCTTAACACCATGAGTGTTTTCCATCAACTCATCTTGCTGGCCGTAAATTCTTTCTTTCTTCACTAACCTTCATCTAATAACATCTCGACTGTACTTTGATTATTTCTTCAAAAAGGCTCGAATTCATAATCAGCTGGTACGACTTCACTGTAGCAATGACTTCCTCATTCTTACGACTTAGTGCGTCAGCGACCACATTAGCTTTACCAGGATAGTACTTGATGTTGCAATCGTAATCCTTTATCAACTCCAACCATCTCCTCTATCTCATATTCAGTTCCTTCTACTCGAAGAAATACTTCAAACTCTTATGATCGGTGTAGATGGTACACTTAGTACCATACAAGTAGTGTCTCCAAATCTTAAGAGCATGTACTACCGCTGCTAGCTCCAAATCATGCATCGGATAAATACTCTCATGGACTTTCAACTGTCTGGACGCATAAGCTATCACTTTCCCTCGCTGCATCAACACGCAACCTAACCCTAAGAAGCTCCGTATATCAGTCGGATTCTGTGGAGTTTTCCAGTTCGTTATCGCTTCAATCTTAGCTGGGTCCACGGTAATCCCTTCAGGATTTATCACGTGACCTAAGAATTGCACTTCTCTTAACCAGAAAGCGTATTTCGAAAACTTAGCATGCAATTTTCTTCCTTCAGAGTCTCCAATACCTCTCTCAAATGTTCAGCATGATCAGTCTCGTTCTTTGAATAAATCAATGTGTCATCAATAAAGACGATTACCGATTTATCCAACATAGGCCGACACACCCTATTCATCATGTCCATAAATGCTGCGGGAGCATTTGTTAGACCGAATGACATTACGAGGAACTCCTAGTGTCCATACCGCGTCCGAAACGCTATCTTAGGGGTGTCCGCCTCCTTCACTTTTAGCTGATGATAGCTTGATCTGAGATCTATTCGCGAGAACCAACTTGAACCTTGCTGTTGGTCAAACAGATCATCAATCCTTGGAAAAGGATACCTATTCTTCACTGTACGTTTGTTCAACTGGCGATAGGCTATGCACATTCTCATGCTTCCATCTTTCTTCTTTACGAATAACACTGGTGCCCCCCACGGGGAAACACTTGGTTTAATGAAACCTTTGTCGAGGAGTTCTTACAGTTGGGACATCAATTCTTTCATCTCGGACGGTGCTAGACGGTAAGCCGCTTTCGCGACGGGTTGGGCTCTTGGTACTAGATCTATCTGGGATTCTATCTCTCGCTCCAGTGGCAACCCTGGAAGATCCTCAGGGAACACTTCTGGGTAGTCGCGCACAATAGGAACATCTTTCATTTCTTTCGTCTCAGCCGTAGCGTTGACAATATACGCCAGGTAGGCACCGCACCCTCGCCTTAACAGTTCCTCAGCTTTTATCATTGAAATGACATTAAGCCCAGAACTCTCCTTATCACCATAAACCGTCACCGCACTACCATCCAAGGACTTTAACATTATCATCCTACTCTTAAACACTATCTGAGCTTCGTACTCAGATAACCAATCCATTCCCAAAACCACGTCGAATCCTACTAAGGTCATAACGTACAAGGTAACAGGGAACTCGTGTCCTTCTAATTCTATCTTACAGTCCTTAACCATTCTCATAATTTTAACCGAATTGTCACTACCGGTTTCTACTATAAAAGTTTTAGACACTCGGCAACATTTCATTTTAGCTAATTTACTGAAGGGCGTGGCTACGGAACTTTTGTTCGCACCCGAATCAAACAATGCAGAAGTGGATATACCGTTTACTAGGAACGTACCTGTGACGACACCGGGAATCTGCTTGGCTTGCTCTTGGGTCAGCATGTAGGCTCTAGTCTTTGGCCTGGTTGGTTCAGCATCTTTCTTCCCGCTTCCTCCTGCTTCATTCTCAGTACATTCTCTTGCAAAGTGACCCGTCTTACCGCACTTGTAACATGCGGACTTTGAAGTACAATCTGGAGCGTAATGCCCCACATTTCCGCACTTGTAGCAAGCATTCGTACTGAACTTGCACTCACCAGCATAACTCTTCCCACACTTATAACAAACATCTGAACCCTTACCCTACCTGCACTCACCACTGTGTGCCTTGCCACAAGTCTTGCACGACCTGTTCTCCCAAACACTTGGCTGCTTGTTCTTAGGGTTCCACATTTGGGTACCGGGTCGTTTAACAGGAGTGACCCATTTCTTCTCTTTCTTTTCGTCTTCCACCACTACATCATCCGCAGCCAGGTCTGCATAAACCATCTCTGCGAGTTCAACAGCAGAGTCAAAGGTAGCAGGTTTACTTGCCTGGACTAGCATGCGGACTTTCGGTGGCAACCTCCTCACATAACACTTGATTCTCTTAGCTTCGATGTTAACCATATCAGGTACCAACCTAGACATTCGGTTGAACTCGGTGGTGTACTCACGATGTGTCATCGTTCCAGGTTTCAAGTTCAGGAACTTCATCTCCGCCCTCTCAACCTCGGTGTCAGCATAGAATTTCTTCATAACCAGTTCTTTCAGATACTCCCACTTCATACCCTTGATTTCCTCTGAACTCTTACTCTGCTCAATCGATTCCCACCAGTACATTGCTTCTTCACTAAATGACTGAGTTGCGTAACCCAGAGCTTGGTCGGGACAGCACTAATGCGGATAATTTTATCCATGGCGGTTATCCACTGAAGAGTAGCGATTGCATCTCCCAAACCAGTCAGCTCGGCGGGTCACATCCTTTGAAGGACTTATAGTTGCACCCACCTCGGCCTCTTTTCTTGTCACCGGCTTTCACAGACTTAACCCCACTCGAGGCCTCCCTCTCTTCTTCCTCATCTCACCTACCATCACCTCCTGCCCCTCTAGCAGTTCTTTCACGGCTTCCAGCAGACCCTCCAGGAGTAATATTCTTTACAGCAGTGGCTGCAGCTTAAACAATAGCTGCTTGAATTGCGGGATCCAGTTGAACCCCTTCATTGTTGTTCGGGTCTCTTCCAGCAGCGCTTCCTTCATCTCCGGTGATGGAAGCTGTCTCAACCGAAGGTTGTTGGGCACGACGAGGCCTGCCACGACATCCAGTGCGACCTCCAGCTTTCACAATTCCTCCATCTCCCACATTTTCTCCCGTTACAGCCATCGTATTCTAAAAGGGAAAAACACAAACGTCATCACTCAAGGAACTATTTAGTACAAGGATAGTAAGGCTAACAGGTAATAACAGTGGCCAGCTGTGATTAACTGATCACGTTACTTTCCCCGTCCTATACACTTCCTCTTATGAGTCTATTTGTGCTGGTTCTACTTTAAACAGTTAATCAATCAAGGAAATCAATTTAATCCTATCTCTAATATTAACATACATTATTCAATCATACACTTTACCTTTACTGGGCTTGCTTGAGTGACACATGGCATTCTTGAACTGGCATCTTCTTTCTTTTCTTACTTAAATCCCATTCTCTGTTCGAGTCTAAGCATGTAGGATGCTTAAATCTCTCGAACTTTGCTCTGATACCAAATTGTAAGGCCCCGTTACCGGTGCCTCACATTTGAAAGTTGGATTTACTCATTAACATAGTTCTAATAATCAGAGTGAATAAAAGCATTCGCGTAATATAAAAACTTCCATAAAACATACATACTTATCCATAACTTGTCTTAAAATAAACATCTTGTCTTTCAAAATATCATAATGCTAAACATAAACGTCTCGAGTCTTTCGATGACAGACTCTTAATCAATGCCACGTGTTCCCTCAAGCGAGCCATCTCATTCTACTCACCTGCGTGAATACTAAAAGTCAGCTAAGCTGAGTGAGTTCTAGTTAATAACATAACATACTTAACTTACATACATACATACTTTCATTCATAATTTCATAATTCAAATTCTACTTTACTTTATTCTATTCTGCCTCGGATATTATTAGGGTCCGGTCCCATTTCTGCCTTGGATATTATTAGGATCCAGTCCCTTTTCTGCCTCGAGATTATTAAAGGGCTCGGTCCCTTTTCTGACTCGGGATTCTTAAAGGGCTCGGTCCCTTTTCTGCCTTGGATATTATTAGGGTCCAGTCCCTTTTCTACCTTTCTATCTCTTACGTTCATTCATAACATACATACGTATCATTCATAATTCATACATAACATTCATATTCAATATTATAACTTGGCAGTACGTGCAATATCCGAAGATCGTTCACGTACCGACAAGCGATCATTCATACCGTTCACGTATATCACATAGGGCATACACTTATCACTTAGGATAAGTGTATTAACAATTCACATCGAGTATGCACACAGCCCCGAAAACATAACAAGGAATGGAGCTAGAAACTCACCTGGATCATTTTGCGTTCGCCGTTAATTGTTATCCCCTTCTTTAATTGTGCACGGCTAACTGTTGAATATATATATATATTTATATATATATTGATGTGCTAAAAGTAGTCAAATAATTATTAACTAAAATTATACTAATCGGACACTAAGTAATACTCTAGACCCTTAAACTACTAACCGGCAAGTGAACCGATCGAATCTAGTACAGCTAAGTAAGTCCAGATATCGAACTCACGAGACTCTTTAAATTACGAAACTAGCAAACAAGACTCAACTACAAGACACGACTATTTATTATTAATATTTGAGGGGGAATTTAATACTAATAATTAAAACTCTAAATAATTATTAACTAATGATTATTTAACTATTAAACTAATAAAAAACTAATTAAAACCTAACCCTAATTAATAAAATAATAATAAAACATAATCATAACCTTAAACTAATTAATTAATTAATAAACCTTTAACCTAATTACTTTTAAACTAATAAACAATTAAAAACTTAGATTAATTCAGATGACAAAGGTAACTACCTAGGCTAGAATCCCCAATGTTACGGTTATTAATTAAATGGAAAACTCAAGTTATGGAACTGGGATCATAAAATAGACCCTAGACAGAAAACTCGAACATGACCCTTGAACTTCAAGAAGACGCCTATGGATTTCTAACAAGTTTTAAGACTCACCAGTTTTATGAATTAAACTTCCTTACGGTTATTTAAAAACTTATATCTAAGTATCTTTATGACGAAAACCTACCTTACAGCGCGGAATTCAAAGATAGTTAAGAAGACTTAATTAACTTATTAGACTAAGCTGACAATCAAATCTAGAAGGACTCCTTACGAAGAACTAAATCTAGTAATCCCGACAAGCAAAGATCTATCAATAGCCTATCACCTTACAGATTTCTAAGCTAGCAACTCACTTTTAGTTGTTTAACTGATTTTATTGTTTCTATGATTTTAATCGATATTAATCACAAACTAGTCAAGAACACACAGTAAATGACGTAACAAAACCCTATCCTATGAAACAATCAACAAGGGCAATGTGAAACAATAAATCCATGTAAAAAATCCAAGCAATCATACGCATCAATTAAATCAAACTCAACAGTTTACTTAGAACATAAAATCCATAACGAAACGAAATCCAAACAAAAGCAAACCGAACTAAGGTTTATCACAACCTAGGTAGTTTATGGAATTTAGCCTAGCATCACGTAATCTAAATCAAACAAAACAAATAAAACTAAAAACATGGTGAAATAATGAGAAACGAAAGATTAAAGGCGATAAAACCCGTAATATCCAAACGTGAACGTATAACTCTTCACCGGCTATCCTCTTGCCTTCAAAATCACCACGAAACTCGAAAGATAGCTCCAAGAACTCTCAAATTCGTCTGGTGGCTTCAGGTTATTGTCAGGTTTAAGTTAAAGATGTTTAAATACCCAAAACAAGGCCCAACATGTAGTAAAAACGAAAATAAAAAATCCTCCAGCAACCCCTAGGCGCCGCGCGATGGGCTTTGGCCTCCCCGGTCGCGCGACGTGGTCTGCTCTACCAAGGGGGCCGGTCAGACCGGTTCTCTGTTCTGGCTCCTTCCTGATGCGTTCCGGATCTCCGTTTTGGCTCTTTTTAACTCGTTTTCGTCCTTTTTGATCATGATCAACTCCCGAAACCTACTAAACATAAAAGTGTTAGGAGTATACAAATCTTGACTAAAAATGAACAAAAACAATTAAAATATTAAATACAATATACACGGAAAACATAAACATTTAGCATTATATCATATATATATATATATATATATTAATTAATTAACCATATGATTATTTAAGTTGGACTTGTTTAGGTAGAAGGGTTATGGTCTTAAGGCTTGCGGGTTTAGTTAAGTCAGGCCCCTTTGTCCATTACAGCACTTAGGCCCAACTAGGGTCAGGCCCAAACAGAAATTGGGTCAGCCGAGAACTCTTGGCAGAGATCCCCTGCTTGACCGAGGACCCATGTTGACCAAAACTCATACCCAACCGAAAACCCGTATCCGACCGAGAACTCGGTGGCCGAGAACCCATGCTTACCGAAAACTCTAACTGACCGAGGACTCTTGGTGACCGAGAACCCCAGTCATCGAGAATCCATTTTACTTTCAGCTCAGATCATCCTACCTTTAGATCCATTTTAGGTTATACTAACGGTTATCGGTCTGAGATGGCTCGTTTAACTACCAATAACCCAACCCTCCTTAGTCATTTTACATTCGCTACATTCCATCATCAAGATCTAGTCTATTTCTGGCATAAAGCTCGAACCTTTAATCCATAAAACGTTCTTTGCTAGATTTAGGGTTTCCTTTAATCAAACCGTTCACAACCATAAGTTTGTTAAGTCCATTTAACATCAAGTTTGCTACTTTATGGTTTGTCTAAGTCCGATATACTCTAGGTTTGAGTTTCATGATCATTGGTTCATAAAAACGTAACCTTTAAGATCAAGAACATACCTTTATGATGCACCTCAAGCTACGTTTAGGGCTAGTACATGATCTTGGCCTTTTTAGCTTGCTTGTATAACAACGATTTTTCCCAAATAATGTTTGGTTGCTCGTTCTTGACCTTCTCTCTCTCGACTGCCACTAGTAGAATGTGTGTGTGTGTTTTAAGGTGTAGGCAAGGTGTAGAATGGATGGAAATGGAAAGGACTAGGGTTTAAGGGTGGTATTTATACTCCCTTAAGCCCATGGACCTAAGGCTCATCTTTCCTTTTTAGTCCATGATTAATTCATCTAATTAGCCTACTTATCTTTCCCTCTTTATTATTATTTTATTTATTAACCCAAGTAAACTTTTCCATTATAAGAAATAATATATAAAGTATTATTATTTGAAATTTTGGGATGTTACATAAAAGCTATGAGACGGCCTTACTTCCTATCACCTCTTGGTCTCTAAGAAGGTGCCTACCCACTGAATTTAACTAATTAACATACCCAACTAAACCCTACGGTTGATCATATCACAAACAATCTCTAGACACAAAGCAAAGAGTCAAACAAACAACAATCAATCAAAACTAATTCAATCAATCAAAGCAAGAGGTATATGAGTATAAGTAATCAAATCACAGCCACTAAACACAACCTAATTCAATACTAAACCAAACTTTCAATTACAAATCAAGTCATGATGATCAAACAATCCATGTTACTTACTAAAACCTAACAATATTCATCAAACCTAGGTAGAACTAATGAGTTTAGCCTAACATTATTTTTGGACAACAGCAAACACTTAATGTAAACATCATAAAACTCAAACTAAACATAATTAAACTCATTCAATAATCAATATCAATCAAGCACAACTCAATCTTCAATTTAATTGCAAAACAATTCAAGTTAAAAGATCAAATTAACTAGTTATGAATCTTGAACAATAGAACAAAGTTTAGGGATGTAATACTCAAGTATATGGCTGAGTTTATTGATGTTGATGAACCGTAGCTGCTGTACCAAGTCTCCCTCTATGATCTCCTTCCTCTCCTAGCCACCAACAAGCTCACAAAAAAATATTTTTCTTCCATCCTCTTGCTGCCAGATTTCCGATCGGACCATCTTGTGAGTGTTAGGGTTTTAATTGTTTGATGTTGTTTGTTGCTTGGATCTGCTCACCTGAGAGTAGTTCTCATCCACACAAACAATTAATTCACTTTTTGTCTCCTTAAAACCTTCCAATCTAGCCGACCACCCAAAAACAAAAACCAAACTGATTTCTTTTTTTCTTTGCTAATTCTGATCGGCAATCTTAAGGTGCTAGGGTGCTTAGGTTTTATTTTTTTCTTTTATGTTATATTATATAATAACATGTAAGGGTTTACACCAATGAGCTTTTGGGTCGGGCTTTAATATGGTCTTCAAAACATGATCATATAAACCTCTTATGTCTTCCAAAACCCGATCCTTTTCTCTTTTAAAACTCGTCACCTACACAAAATAATAAACTTTGTATGATCAAGTTAAAATGACATAAAAGCATTATTTATTATATAAATTAGTAATAAAAAGATGATAAAAAGGTATGGAAAATACTTGTGTTTTACAACACATCAAACATCCCCACACTTAAGACTTTTTCGTCCCTGAAAAAGAAATCTACACAGGATTATAACCAGTGAAAATCAACAAACTCCCAGATTATTTATTATTATCAAAGCACAAGAAACAGCTCGACATATTGACCGTGACTGCCGATATTGTTGTCCACTTAAACCCAGCCACCAGCCAATCAACCCCCCTTTTTGCCTTAAACGTTTTAAGTCCAAAAATTAAGGCTACACCTACCCCATCTCAGACAAAGAGAGCTAGAAGAACAAGAGTCGAAGCAAGTTGGTTCGACAAATCACCATAAGCCAAGGACTCGTTGATGGTACTAATTAGATGCACTCGGTGAAATTTGAATGGATGAATGGTCATGTGGAGGTCGTACGAGCTATTTCTAAGTATTATTGGATTTTGTCCTATAAATTCCTAATTTGATATTTATTTACCAAGAACCTTCGAGCCCCAATAGTGTATCCTCAGAGTTACTATCCCCTTGGTAACACGTAAACTATAAGTCCCGTCTAGTATGTGCATCTTTGGCCTCTTTTACTAACTTTAAAGAATGCTTCTTTGGCATTTTACAATACATAACTTTCTCACAAGCATTTTCTTTTCATAACAACTTTTCAGAGTACACACAACTTTCATAACATACTTTTTTTTCATCTTTTTTTTATATCACCCTAAATTATATAACTATTTCTAAGCTCGTAAAAAGATGGGCATGTGGTGGTGTGCTGGTTTGAGTGCATTTAATTCTTACCATCTCAAAGTTTTCAGATTATGGTAATCCTCACTAAGCATCGAAATTCGGTTTCACAATTTTCCAAATTATTATATATATAAAAACTGCTAAAGGGGACTATCAAAGCTAGTTGGGCCTACCGACACATCCCAAATCAGATATGCAAACCATCTCTTTTATTATTATTATTTTTATTATTTAAAAAGTTCCGGGAGTTCGTTAACAAAAACGGTAATAATATCATTTCTTGCTTAACGTAGAACAGAAACAATTTTCAAGGGACATTTTTCTTTTTTCTTTAAAACTTTTTTTTTTCAAGTTTAGTCGCCCTAGTCACTTTAAGTTTTCGGGTGAATGGCTATGCTGTACATCTATAGGTAGAAAATGGGACCAAACATACACAAGTATATGTCCCTCGAACTTGAGTAACCGACATAATTTTCAACGAAAGAACAAAACAATTTTTATTATTTATATTTTTTTTATATTTTTTTCTACAAGTAAGTGAAATAAATTCCCATCCCCACACTTAGAACGAAATCATCCTCGATGAGAACAAGGAAAAGAAACAAAATAAAATTAAAACTTAAAATAACAAAAAGTAAAATAGAGAACGGGTTACTCCCCTTGTTTATATGCAGAATCTTCATCAGCTTTGTATCAATCGAGCCACCGTATAGCATTTCATTCGTGGCCGCAACCTTAGGAGAACCGGTTCCAAAACGCCATCAGAGCTACCATGCGCATAATAATACTCGCAATAACTCAAACTCGCTCGCATGTAGCGGCGTACAACGCAGAAAACAAAAACATAAGAAATAAACATATTTTTGTGTTTTTCTATTTTTTAATTTTTTTGATTTTTATAATTTTTTAATTTTTTAATTTTTTTTATTTTTTAAATAACCAAAATAAAACAGATAATAAAGCAAATCATAATACACACTATACAACTCGAGCAGTCTCCCGAGTGATGCATCCAACACGTCTATGCCTCGGTGAATGAGTCAAGGTAGAATGCCTCGACTGTCTAATCTGTAACTGGCTTGCCTATGTAGTGCTTCAACCTGTGACCATTCACCTTAAACTTCCCGCTCTGATCTTGTATCTCAATAGTGCCATACGGGAATACCTCAGTGACCATGAACGGTCCCTACCATTGGGATTTCAACTTTCCCGGGAATATCCTCAAGCGGGAGTTATACAGTAAAACCTTATCCCCACACTTGAACTGCTTATTGCCCTTTAGCTTTCTATCATGCAGTTCCTTCGTCCGCTCCTTATACCTAAATGACTGTGCATATGAGTGATCCCGGAGCTCCTCTAACTCATGCAGCTGATGGAAACGAGTGCCCTCTGTGGTGGATAAATCAAGATTAACCCTCTGAAGGGCCCATGAAGCACAGTGCTCCAACTCAACAGGTAGATGATATGCCTTCCCATAAATCATCCGAAATGGTGTGGAACTAGTCGGAGTCTTGTAGGCTGTACGGAAGGCCCACAAAGCGTAATCTAATTTGTCGAACCAATCCCGACGATTCAAACCAACCGTTTTCTCAAGATACGTTTGATTCCCCGATTATTCACTTCCACCTGCTCACCAATCTGTGGGTGGTAGGCGGTCGTGTAGGTTCCCAGCCGGATCTACACGGAATATCTCGTTCTACGTAGGTGCGGAATCCCTACGTAAGACTTTACGAGCGTAGAAGACGATACGAGTTAACACGATCAAACACACGTTACAATAAACAAAGACACGTTGTATTGCAACCGAAAACACGTGATATCAATCACAAACACTGGACAACTCGTTACAACTCGATCAATGAATGAATTCAAACCTAGCTGTAACCTAGACTTATAACAGACGACAACTTCGCCTAGCATGTTTAGGCGAAGTTGTTCCTAACTTCGCTTGTTCCACAAGTTCGCCTATATCAGCGAACTTGTGAGAACTTCGCTTACATCCAAAACACAAATCCAACTAACTCGATTACAGACACTAGACACTGAACTACTGACATCATGTACCAACAGACTCCCCCTTGGCAGTAGCTTCATATCTCTAACTTCAAGCACGTGTCTGGTAATCTTCAACAATCTTGTATCTTTCATCTTCAAGCATGAACTCCTTCTCGTACACATACCGAAACAACTCTTTGATATTTCTTCGCTTCGTCTTTCCAAGCAGGAATATAAAATATCTTCTTCTCATTCAGCACCTGCAGATCAGCTTGAGACAAGTTCACTAGATGCATTGGATCATACACTCTCAGCAGCTCTTGTTCATCTTCGTCCTCCATTACTGCCTCAGCTGTTTCACAATCAACATACCACCACTTCAGATCTTTGAGCACATCCTTGGGCATTTGTTTCATCGGCACTTCTTTTAAACACCGGATCGGCTTATACTTCATAATCATCCAAGGCTTGCCATCTGCTCTCAACCCTCTATTTTTGTCTTCAATAAGTTTTCCTTTCTGTGGTTTCAACAGCTCGAACTTCTTCTCTTTTATACTTTCCTTCCAAACAATCTTTCCAATGACTCTAGCCATGTTATCATCACTCCTGTTTATCAACCCCAATCTGGCTAAGTCCTTCACTTCACACTCAGGCAACGTGTTCAACGATCTCAACATCCTCTTGAAGTACTGAACACCATCATATCTTTTAATCACAAAGAGCCTCAACTGCTCATCATATATCCAGCAAATAATCCCCTTTCTCGATTCAGCATAACCTCTAATGTTGTAACTCTTCTTGAACATAATAGGGACCGCCGGTTTCTTCGTTTTTACGAACCACTGAGCGTAGGCTTCTTTCCATCTTGGCTGCTCTTCCCATTCCGTCTCATCACTTCCCATATCTTTACTCATATCTGCCTTATCAACATCCGGAATCTCATGCTCAATATTCTCTTCTATAATCTCTCCATCTTCAATATCATTATCAATAACAATCTCTGCACCAATCTTCTCTATCTCTTCAACTGGTAATACATCATCATCACCTATAAAATCATCATCCACGACCACCACATCATCACCTGTACCGCCCGCTGCACTTGTTGACTCCCCCTGAGATGTGGAAGTCCCAAGAGCTTGTTCAGTTCTTGGCAACTCTCCACCTGCACCTTTCGATGCATTGGGATCATCGTCTCGATCATTTCGCTTCTTAGTCCTCAGCTCATCGCCTTTACAGCTCGTCTCCCCCTGAGATGCCAAGAACTGCTTCAAAGCATCAATGATTTTGCCATGTTCGATCAGCAGGGACGATTGTATCTGATTCTCTGCAACGAGGCGCTGAATAGCATGGGTCTGGATAAGATTTACCCTTGATTGTTCTGCCACGACCCGTTCAAGCGCTGCTATTCGTTCTGAGTCTGATAAGGTTGCATCGAAATCAAACCTCAGATGTGATATATCTTGAGTGTACTGAGGAGGGATTTCCATTGTAACCGGGACCTCAGAAGTAGGCGTAAACGTAACCGCAGGTGGTATCGTGACTGACAACCCTGCAGTAGCTACAACCTCCGTTGGAGTAAGAGTTGGAGGTGGCAAAGATACAATCTCCAGAGTCGATAGATGGAATGTAGTGGGTGGGAGCCCGAATGAGGATGAGGTAGCCACCACGGGAACGTCCGTGGCGCTTGGCCTTGTAACTTGCAATGGTGTAGGAACCATGGTCATACCGGACAGTGCGGGTGGAGTGAAACGTACCACCCTTGAGCTCTCACCAGCTCCTGAACCTGCACCTGCCCGTTCCCTTCTTGATCTACGAATCAGCTGATGTACTTCTTCCTCAAAATCTGACTCACTATCATCATCAGCTCGTTTTCTTTTCCCATGAATTTGTTCTTGAGTTACCAAAATTCGTCTCGCTTCACCCACATCATCATCTGAATCAGAATCAGCCACCGTCTGAGCTGGCCTAGCAATATTCACACTCGAAACCCTTTCAACTGAGACTTGCACATTTTCTTCAGGAACAACACGATCCATATCAAAGAAACCTTGACCACCAAATGCCACATCAAGGTCTACATTGTCCTCCGGTGACACAACAGGAGCAGCAGGTATTGCTTGAGGTGCTCCAGCCTGTTGTGGTTGAGGGTCCCGAAACTCGTCCCCACGAGCTGGAACATACTCTGGGTTGATCAAGTACCCAAATAGTAGAGTATGTCTAGGACGGAGCTCAGGTTTACTCCTCGCACTGGATGATCTGCACTGGGCGAAGATCCTTTTACTTACACTTTCCACGTATCGAATCGGGCGACGCTGAGGTAACGTGGGAGCAACATGATTCAAGATCATTTGGAGGAATCTTGGATACATGAGAAATCTCTCACGCGCCATCGCTCTTCTTTGACGATCAATCTCATAGAATACCATCTGACTAAAGCTGTAACGCTTATTGTAAGTCAGAGCAGTCATCGCCGACTGCATGGTCGCGCCCATCCCATCAGTACCAGCCTTTCTCCGTGACATACACACGATCATTACGTGCATGAGAAAGCGCCACTGGTCTAGCAAGAACCCCTTGCGTCTCTGAGTGTCCCCCAAGGGATCAGAGTATCCCATTCTCAGAAACGCTCCATCTCGGAATGGAGCCACAAAGTCTGTCGGATCGTCTCTTGTTTCATCTCCAAACCGCAAAGCCGCCCGGATCTGTTCAGATGAGAACTGAACTATGTGATTGTTGACTATTGCTGAAACAAGGATATCGGCAAGGATAACCGGGGGCTCGACGCGACAGTCATACTCCACTCTCTGCCAAAAATCCTTAATGTTTGGCAAGGATATCGGCAGTGTTGTGGTAATCGCGTGGAATATACGCGAGCGGAGTAAGAACGTGATGATTTCGCAGAAATCATCAACACCGCTCACATCCGGGTCTAATGTGATGTACATGTTATGACCCGGGAAAAACTGTCGTTGGTTATCTCCACCTTCATCACCACCTACGCCAGCTACTCCAGCTACAGCTGCTATTTCTGCAACAAACAGGCTAAGTTAGATAAACGTCAAGGCAAATCACAAGTTCGCCTCTTACCATGAGCGAAGTTATGATTTATTCTGTATAGGCGAGACTTCGCCTCAACTTGAACTTCGCCGGATAACAGTTAAGTAAAAAGGGCCAGGCGAAGTTAATGATAACTTCGCCTAACCACAACCTCGCCTCAAATACTGTTACATAATTAATTATCAGGCGAAGTTAAACCTCAGGCGAAGTTACGGATAACTTCGCCTAAACTGTAACTTCGCCGAATATGAATCGGCAACAGATAGACGATTCAAACGAATTGATTAGGTCAATTTGGTGATTGCAGTCAGTTAAACACATGTTTTAGAGACGATCTAGACGATTAATATGTTTACGACCACGTGAAAAAGGTTTGAAAATCGGGTGGTTAGGTTTCGAAATACGAGGTCGCGAATCGGGTCGAAACGACCTTTGATTAACGTTAAGGACAGTGATTAGATGATACTATCGACACTACACGCCTATAACTCGGATTAGAAACTGAGAAAGAAAACACAGATTGATCGATACTATATGTTCGCTTAGGGTTACGATAACTTCGCCGGGTTACAGGAAGACAAGTTCACTGAGTTTTTGAAATAATGAACAGTTTGACCTTAAAACTTCTTTATATAGGGTCAGAGTTATACCGGCGAAGTTATGGATAACTTCGCCTATTGCAGGCGAAGTTATGCACAAGTTCGCCGATATTAAACTTTACAAAAAAAACCCCTATAATTAGAACAATTTGCAATTAAGTTATAAAACATCCTTTAAAGAATTAAATGATACGATCAAGACCAAGTAACCAGGTATAACATCAAACAACTACATAAGTAGAAAAATATTTTAACTATAAAGTACACGGGATCAAATTTCAGTCTCGACAGGGACTACCATGTTTTAGAAAAGATCCGAACAGGAATCATACTAATTAAGTGACTGTCACACAGATCCGTGTTCAGCTGTATTATGACATAAAGAAACAGGTTGTAAGCAGGTAAATAACTTAAAATGGTTTTCATCGTTTCTGTGATACGGGTTAGGTTCAATTAAGCTCAAAACTTAAATGGGCAACAACTCAGAGATTATGATGCCTCTTATCTATTCTCAAAGCATATTCGGCTTTCCCCAAGTCACCCCGAGTTGACCTCGACCCGTAGTGTCTGATTAAATAGTAATTACTCTTCGATCTTCAGACTCTTCTTCCCGTTCTCTTTCTTACATCTTGATTGAGAAGTATTAACATTATGAACTCTAGAATGTCTCAATAACACACACAATTTTATTTTTTTTAAGTATTTACACAATTTCAGAGTAGTAAACAACTGCAAGTCCCGAATCTGGATCACTGCAGTTTCTTGGCACGCTATCTTCACGGGAATCAGAACACTCACGGGCTCGTGTATGGCTGGGTAATCGCTTTTCTGCCTATCATTCGGAAAGATATATATGGAGACATGCACAACTCTTAAGGAGTTTCCACGTAAAATCGAGTAGATTTAGTTAGTATCACTTCTACTTTTATGCACCATAAAAAGCTACCATGACATACAATGACTGTTCTAAAGTCTTTTAGGCCTAATAACTTCACTAGTTAAGCACACAGAATCAGTATATCTATCACTTTCCAAGGTTGGATCAATTTTCTGTTAAACATAGTAAAGGAACTTCTTACGAAGTAGTAGACTTGAAAAATAATTTCATCTCCCTAAAAAATTTTAACTTCAATCGCCCCGATCAAATTGAAGTTTTCAGGTAAACGGCTATCATGAAGATCCAATGGATCAGCTGGACCGACCACATACAACTATGTGTCCTTCTAACTAAGTATGATCGACTAATTTTCAGCGAAAGAATAAAAACACATCATAAACCGCCCCGGTCACTTTCAGTTATCTGGTTATTGGCTATCCTCATATTCTACAAGTAGAAATGAGGACCAAACATATCCGAAAATATGTCCTTCAAACTGAGGCAACCGACATAATTCTAAGCGATAGTGACGTTTTTTTTTTAAACAAAAACGAAAAACACGGTTACTCGGGATTGATCATCCCATTCAGCTCAACAAGGTTTTGAAAACGAGTTTTGTCAAACGCTTTAGTAAACAAGTCAGCGAAATTATCTAACGTATCAACCTTTTCGAGAACAATCAGTTTCTTCTCAGCACAATCCCGTATAAAATGATGACGGATGTCAATATGTTTAGTTTTGCTATGCTTTACGGGATTGTTAGTTACTGAGATATCAGCAGTGTTATCAATGCAAATAGGAGTATGAGTGAAATTCAGACCATAATCGCGCAATTGCTGTTGAATCCAAAGAACCTGGGAGCAGCAGTTCGATGCTGCCATGTATTCTGCTTCACAGGTAGAAATGGCGACTGAGGTCTGCTTCTTGCACTGCCATGACACTAATCTGCCTCCAAGAAACTGACATCCACCTGTTGTTGACTTCCGATTCTGATTGCTTTTAACAGAAGACACGATTCTTCTGTTGCCATCTCAGTCGACCTCATGTCCATAATATACGTATTCTTTTCTCTTGGAGCCTTCATAACTATCCAATCCTCTGGTACCTTGAAACCAGGATACAGCACGATCGCTTCATTCTTGGTAAAGAGCACAGTGTAATCTTTGTCACAGATCTGCGATACACTCAGCAGATTATGCTTCAGTTCTTCAACGAAATTCACTTTCTCTAAAGTCATTTTTCCATTAGTCACCGTCCCAATTCCAGTAATCCTTCCACCGCTCTCTCCAGCAAAACTCACTCTTCCTCCCTGGACAGGTTTCCATTCGTGTAACAAATTCTTGTTACCCGTCATGTGCCGGGAACAGCCACTATCCACAACCCATAGATTGTTTGCAGCCCTGTTCAGCTGTTCCTGCACGATTAAAGCAGAGGATTAAAATCTGGGGACCCAAGACCTATTGGTCTTGGGTCGATTAAATCTGTTAAAATGCATCCCGTACTTTGGCTGTCCAAAGTTAGTATTAGTATGATATCTGTAAGTCCTAAAAGGATACCTTCTTGTAGATTGACTATGAGGCCATCCAAACCTTCGTGAATTAAATGAATTATTACTTATGGTTTGGTTGTTAGCAGTGAAAAACTGAGATCGTTTTCTTTGAAAACCTGAATTTGTCCAATGTCTGAACTTTGATGAGTTTTCATTTTTACCATTATTGTACTTACTGTTAGTTCTATTCTCAGTTTTTGAAGGCCTCATACCTCTGAATCTCTGCTTCAGAGGGCAATCAGCAATTAGGTGTCCTAATTGATTGCATCTGAAACAACTCTTGTGTTCAACTTTCTTTTCAATAGTTGTTTTAGATGTTGAGGCTGCATTACTGCCCGTTTGTCTCACATATGGTGGGACATACGGGTTTAGTGGAGAATTCTTTTCAGTTGTTTTATGTTTCTTTCCACTTTTTGGTAACACTGCCTCTTCTTTTCTCTCACTCGATTCGGATGACTTGTCCGAGTTTGATGAGACAGGACTAGGAACAGAAATCTTAACACTCGAAACAGGCTTACTTGTTTCCCCTTTACTAACTTCTGGTTCTTTAATAGTAACCTTAACCGGAACTGTCTGACCAAAATCAACATCAACAGATTTCTGATTACTAGGATCATAAGTATAGTTATGATTGTAAGGTGGTGGAACTTCATGATATCCAATTCCTCCCCTTTTAACTGGGGAACCTTGATCACTAACGAGGTGATCAAGTATAGCGGAGGAATTTCTAAATTGCTCAAGTTTCCTGTTTAGTATCACCACTTTCACCTGGTGATCAGCTATCTGTTTATCCCTTTAAGCTATTAGTTTGGTTTTCTCTTCTAACACTTCATAGCTAAGATCAATTACTTGTATTTTCTCAGCTAGACTGGCTTTAAGACTTCTAATATCTTTCTCACTAGCTTTTATTTTTACCTTATAACTGTTTTCTCTTGCTTTAGTGAAATGATGATCTTCTTTTAATGTTTTAAATTGAGCATCCAAACTAACAAACTGATCAGTTATAGTTGTCAATTGTTCAGACAGATTTTCACATTTAGTACAAGGGAGTTTGGTACTTACCTCGGAGAGCTGGTCTGTCACTTCTGCCATGTAAGCTTCATTTTCTCCAGTTACTTTCTCACTTCCTGCAGTTTCGATGTTCGCTAAATTGGCCTGTTCGAACACTTCCTCAACATGCAGATTCCAGTTGTACTCCCCGTCTTGTCTGGATATCATAGCTCTATTCTCATTACCACTCCCACTTTGTTGTGTAGACCTGTTTTGACTGCGTTCTACACGTTCATTTGTGAACTCCTTCGCAAAGTGTCCATTTTGTTGACAGTTATAACATCGCACCTTTGACTTGTCAAAACCTGGTCTTTCACCAACAAACTTTCTACCTGTCTTCTTCATAAACCTCTTAACTCTTCTCACAATCATCGCCATCTGCCACTGCAGATCCATCTCTTCCAGATCATCAGCATCGATCTGATCATAGTCTTCGTCCAAAGTTGCAGGATCAACAATCTTACCCTTAATGTAATTTTCATACGAAGCAATGAAAGATGCATAGAGAGCAAACTGCTGTTCAGCAGATTTAACACTCATGGGCATCTTTGAGTAGTTGTTGTTAGAAACACTTGGAGAAAAACTACCCTTGGTTTTTTGAAGTTTAGAAGCATTTGATCCACCATCTACAAAACACACATCACCATTCATGTTGAGAGATACATGATCTTCATGTGTTGAGTTAGCGCCCGAGTCTCCCTTTGAGTAGTAAGCAGATGATTCAGACTTCGAACTTGAACTTGAGTTAACTTTTGCACCATATGTTCCTGGATCTTGAACCTGATCAGTTGGTGTCTCTTTTCGAACCATGTTAAGTTCAAACGTTCGTAGTTTGTTGACTGCTGTTTCCAAGTCATAGTCGGCAAACTCTTTGTCTTCTCTCATCAAGACAGTGTACATCTCCCATTTCGGTGGGAGAGCATCAAGAAGCTTTTCCACGATCTCATCTTCTTTGTAAGCAATGGAATAATTGCTGAGTTCGGTCATCAGATGATAATATCTCGTGATGATATCATCAAGTGATTCATTCTTCAAGTACTTGAACACCGAGAATTGGGTTTTAAGTAGTTTAATCTTTGATGCACGAATCCCCACATTACCCTCAAATCGGTTTTCAAGCGCTTCCCAAAGTTCTCTACCAGTTTTATACTTCCTGAAGGTGTGAAGAATCTCTTGTGGAAGAGCCATTATTATCGCTGCATGAGCTTTGCTTTCAGCCTCATACATTTTCTTTTCTTCTTCTTCCATCTTGTTGTATTTCTTAATCTGATCACGACCCTCATACTCAGCAGTTGGTGGAATGTATCCATCTTGAATGCATACCCACATCTTAGCATCTTGGTATTTGACATATTGTTCAAACCGATCCTTCCACACCACGAAATCGGTTCCCTTAAGCATCTTTGGTGCCTTAGTAGCTGAACCCGCTTCCACTTCCATCTTCACCAGTTCCGTAATGTTTATAGAAGTCGTCTTTCACGAAACACAAAGAAACCCGAAAAATAAAAATTTTATTCTTAACAGTACTGTAGGCGAAGTTGAAATTAACTTCGCTTAAGTCTGAACTTCGCTGATTCTTAACTTCGCTCCCATTTTTTTTTTAAATTCGCCTGATTCAGCGAAGTTGTGGATAACTTCGCTTAAGTTAAGCGAACTTGTGAGGTAGGCGAATTTGTGGGTAACTTCGCTTGAGATAAGCGAACTTGTGAGGAAGGCGAAGTTGTGGATAACTTCGCTTAACCTTATATCTTCGCCTAAACCCTACAAACAGTAGCGGCAACTTCGCCTGATGAACACGATGATTTTGCAGGTTTGATTTCTGGATTTTGCGAGGTATGCGAAGGTGTTATGGGTTGTTTTTGATGATGGGATGTGAGTAGGACACAAAAACTAGGTAAACTCGTCCCGTGAATAGTCGAACGAAACGATTTCTACACCCGCGTGATAATCCAGAACCACACAATCACGAGCAAAAGCTCTGATACCAATTGTAGGTTCCCAGCCGGATCTACACGGAATATCTCGTTCTACGTAGGTGCGGAATCCCTACGTAAGACGTTACGAGCGTAGAAGACGATACGAGTTAACACGATCAAACACACGTTACAATAAACAAAGACACGTTGTATTGCAACCGAAAACACGTGATATCAATCACAAACACTGGACAACTCGTTACAACTCGATCAATGAATGAATTCAAACCTAGCCGTAACCTAGACTTATAACAGACGATAACTTCGCCTAGCATGTTTAGGCGAAGTTGTTCCTAACTTCGCTTGTTCCACAAGTTCGCCTATATCAGCGAACTTGTGAGAACTTCGCTTACATCCAAAACACAAATCCAACTAACTCGATTACAAACACTAGACACTGAACTACTGACATCATGTACCAACAGGTCGCAAGCCGATGGGTGACCCCATAGTGCTGCAACGCCTTATCCATCTACGAATTGCAAAAGTGAGTACCTCGATCACTGATCAAGACTTTCGGGACACCAAAACGAGCAAAGAGATTCTTAAGAAAACGGACTACCACTCGGGCATCATTAGTGGGAAAAGCCTTGGCCTCAACCCACTTTGACACGTAATCGACGACCACGAGTATGTACTTGTTCCCATGAGAAGCTGGAAACGGTCCCATGAAATCAATGCCCCACATATCGAAACCTCACAAACTTGAATAGCATCCTGGGGTATTTCGGTTCGCAACGAAATGTTGCCAATACGCTGGAAACGATCACAACTCCTAACAAACGCATGCACGTCCTTAAAGATAGAAGGCCAGTAAAAGCCAGAATCAAAGACTTTCTTCGCCGTCGAACTCACACCGTGGTGACATCCTGTCGGTCCCACATGACAATTGCTCAGAATCTGCCATCCCTCCTTGACATCTACACACCTCCTAATCAACTGATCAGCACCGATGCGGAAAAGATACGGGCCGTCCCATAGGTAAAACTTAACGTTAGCAAAGAATTTTTTCTTTTGCTTGTAAGGCATCTTCGGGAGGTACCCTTCAGCGAGATAGTTCGCGAAGTCAACGAACCATGGAAAACCTTCCTCCTGTGCCGTAACAAACATGAGACTCTCTGTCGAAAAACGATCGTCAATCCTGACCCTCGAATCTCCTAACTCTGCTCCCTCTAGACGCGAAAGATGATCGACCGCCACATTCTCGGCCCCCTTTTTATCACGGATCTCAATATCAAACTCTTGAAGCAACAGGAATCATCGGATAAGACGAGGCCTAGCATCCTGCTTGCTGAAGAGATATCGAATAGCAGCATGGTACATGTACACAATAGTCTTGGATAGAACTAGATAGGACCTAAATGTGTCGAATGCAAACACCACAGCTAAAATCTCTTTCTCGGTGGTGGTATAGCTCTCCTGTGCGCCATTTAAGGTCCGTCTAGTGTAGTAGATCGGATAGAAGTGTTTATCCTTCCTCTGTCCAAGAACCGCTCCGACTGCGAAGTCGCTCGCGTCACACATCAACTTGAATGGTAACGACCAGTCAGGAGCAACCATGATCAGGGCGTTAATGAGTTTGTCTTTTAAAATATCAAACGCCTCGATACACTGCTCAGAAAAAATGAATGGAGCATCCTTCTCCAGAATTTGGTCATGGGTCTCGCGATCTTTAGAAAAATCTTTGATGAACCGGCGGTAGAATCGGACATGACCTAGAAAACTCCAAATAGATCTCGCAGAAGTGGGAGGGGGAAGATTAGAAATGGTCTCGACTTTCGCTCGATCAACCTCTATCCCGCACCCGAAATCCGATGCCCCAGAACAATGCCCTCGCGAACAATGAAATGACACTTCTCCCAGTTAAGGACTAGCTTGGTGTTAACACAGCGGGACATCATCCTCTCAAGATTAGACAAACAATGATCGAAGGAACCCCTAAATACGGAAAAATCGTCCATGAACACCTCCATGGAGTCCTCGATTGTATAATGGAAAATGGCCCCCATACACTTTTGGAATGTGGCCGGAGCGTTACAAAGTCCTAACGGCATACGTTTATAGGCAAACGTTCCGTAAGGGCAAGTGAAAGTGGTTTTCTCCTGGTCATCGGGAGCTATCGGAACCTGGAAGTACCCGGAGAAACCATCTAAGAAGCTATAGTACTGCTGACCTGGTAAACGCTCCAACATCTTATCAATGAAGGGTAAAGGAAAGTGGTCTTTCCTGGTGGCATCATTCAGTCTGCGATAGTCGATGCAGACTCTCCATCCAGTCACAGTCCTAGTGGGAATAAGCTCGTTCTTCTCATTGGTGAAGACAGTCATGCCACCCTTTTTAGGAACCACTTGGACTGGACTTACCCAATCACTATCTGAAATGGGGAAAATGATCCCCGCATCAAGGAGTTTAATGATCTCCTTATTTACAACCTCTTGCATTTTCGGATTAAGACGCCGATGCGGCTGAACGACAGTTTTGAAATTATCCTCCATGAGGATTTTATGAGTGCAAAACGAAAGGGTTGATACCCTTAATGTCGATAATCTTCCATGCAATTGCCTCTTTGTGCTCTCGTAGCATCCTCAACAACTTCTCCTTCTCGACCTCCGTCAAAGCAGATGCAATGATATCCGACAGCTTCCCCTCTTCATCTAAAAACGCGTACTCCAGATGGGTAGGAAATTCCTTAAGCTCTAAGGAAGAAGGAGGAATCTCGACGGAAGGTCGGTCCATCGGATCGTCTCGTATGATCTCAGCGGACATGCCAGATTCAGGGATATGCGAATCGGTGTCGTCATCTTAGGACTGATTGGTCATGGCAACCATCTCAATCTCTGGAATCTCCCTATCGAGAATCTGGGTGTCGGAGGCAGATCCTCCACAGATCTTGCTAAAAAACTCCCCAACATGTTCCATGATGGTATCGATGAAGTATAAGGAGTCATCAGCAGACTTGGGGTGTTTCAGTGACTCTCGAACATCAAAGGTGACGTTCTCATCCCTAAATCTCAAAATCAACTTACCCTCGCAGACGTCGATCAACGCCTGTGTAGTGGAAAGGAATGGTCGGCCCATGATATGTGGGACACTATCATCATCGTTCATGTCCAAGATGACAAAGTCCACCGGGAAGATGAACTTGTCGACACGAAAAAGCATGTTCTCAACCACCCCTCGAGGGTATTTCATAGAACGATCAGCAAGATGGATACTCATCCGGGTAGGATGTGGTTTTCCTAGACCCAACT
Source organism: Bidens hawaiensis (assembly GCF_021521415.1). Lineage (NCBI taxonomy): Eukaryota > Viridiplantae > Streptophyta > Magnoliopsida > Asterales > Asteraceae > Bidens > Bidens hawaiensis. The sequence goes on along the minus strand of NW_027505686.1, from coordinate 81,987 downwards.
TGCGATACACAGAATACAACATGAGATTAATACTGGCACCAAGATCTGCTAGTGCATAAACTACCGTGTCATCACTCAAGATGCAGGGAATCGTGAAACTCCAAGGATCGGACATCTTCTCAGGTAACTTTCTCTGCAAGACTGTAGAGCAACTAGCACTCAAAGGGATGGAAGAGACTTCAGCTAACTTTTCTTTATTCGAAAGAATATCCTTAAGGAACTTTGCATATATGGGCATTTGCATGAGTGCCTCAAGGAATGGAATGTTAAGATGACGCTGCTTCAAAAGATCAAGAAATTTGATGTTCTGCTCCTCGTCTCTATCCCTGCGGTGTCTCCTGGGATATGGAAGTCTAGGTTTGTAGACTCTTGCTGGTGTGCTGGGTAACTGCTGGTTCACGGCCTGTGCTGTACTTCCTGGGCTGCGCCTCTGATGCACCTTGGCCGGTGGAGACTCCAACTGAATTTCCTCGTCCACCTGCTCCTCTACATCTAATGCAGGCTCCTCAAAGACTCCTCCCATTGCCTCCTGACTCACGGGCTCGCTACGTGCCCTTGCACCGCACTCGTTGTTACAGCCTTCGCGAACGCCTTCGGATTTTGTTTGGTATTACTTGGAAGTGTTCCTGGCGACCTCTCATTTAGACGACTTGCTATCTCTCCCATCTGCCGCTCAAGATTTTGAATTGACGCTCCCTGATTTCTCATGAATGACTCGTGCTCCCGAAATTTCTCTTGAGTCTCTTTGTGACGGGAGTCCTCTCGAGTCATAGGCTGCGACAACATCTGTGTCTGCTGTGCCATCATCTCCTCTAACGTGGGCTTCTTCTCCCCACTACTCTCTCCCTCACCGGAATCATGGAATAGACTCTGACGCCGCTGGAAGACGGACTGATTTCCGTTCCTCCAGTTAGAATTTTGGTTGCCTCTCCACCCCGAATTGTAAGAATTGAAAGAGTTTTGATTTCGGTTTGGATTACTAACAAAGTCAACTGCCTCCTAATGGGAACCTGCGGGGCACTGAATGGTATCATGCCCCCCTCAACAGATCTTCACCTGCAAGTCCTTCACAATCTTTGCCAACGCCTCAACCTGTGCCGCAAGTGCGGTGCTCGTGTCCACCGGATGCATGCCTCGGGATAGGGAATTGACAGTCTTGGTACTCTTAGCTGGTGGTCACTGGTATCCACTTATAGCTAACCGGTTAAACAAAGCAATTCACTCATCAGTATCCTTCGTTGTCAATAAGTTGCCTCCCGAAGCTGTGTCGAGCATACATTGAGTCGCGTATGTCACTCCGTTATAAAACTTTTCAATAACTGCCCAGTCTTGCAGGTCGTGGTTCGGACATAAAGCTAGTAGATTTTTGAATCTCTCCCATGCCTCGTAGAAGCTCACGGTGTCCTCCATCTGGAAAGAATGAATCTGGTTACGCAAACGAGCGGCCTTAGCCGGAGGATCGTATTTTTCAAGAAATTGGGTCTTCATGGCGGACCAAGTAGCAATGGATCCCTGTGGGAGGGACTCAAGCCACAGACTCGCATGATCAACGAGTGAGAACAGAAAACGCGGAGTTTGATGGCGTCTTCGGATACGCCGAAAAGATGAAAGGTGTCTCAAATACGTACAATGCGAGTGAGATGAGAATGCGGGTTTTCATGGGGGAACCCGTGAAATTGAGCAGAATGAGAGATGGTGTTCAGAATGTTCGATGGAATCTGCCAATTTGTCAGAATTGCGATGACTGGTGCCGCAATGCTGGATCTCGCGCCCGCATCGACCGTACGGGCCCGGTCTGCAACTGTCCTCCTCGGTGGTGGAACTGCGTCGTCCATATCCCTAGTGATGGATTCAGAAAAAGTAGGAGAAGAGGATGTATTACCGACGGACGTAGAAGAACTAGAAGACGGTTTGTCACGACGCCTCTCTCGTAACTCTCTCTTGTTCGGAAAATCCCTCAGATTCAAGCAGTCCTAGAGAAGACATGCCTAAGAATAATATTTTTAAATTGATTTTTAATTATTAAACTACTTAACCTAACTTACTTTAACTAAATTAAAAGACTTAACTTAACAAGACTTAGCGAAACTTTGAGAATGAGACTTAACAATGGAGAAAAACGTCTACCTAGGTAAGAATCCTATTGAAGGTCTAATAAGTTAATGGAATGAATAATCTCATGACACCGGTATCTAAGGATGACCAAACTAAGGTTCGCTCAAGAAAGCTATATCACCTCTCGGTCTCACTAACAAACCCTAACTTACACTTAATTGATTTTAAGAACAAACCGGGAAACGAATTGCTAAAGTGTTCTAATGTCGACTCACGTCTCAGTCTCACTGACACACGACCCTAATGGAAACGAATACTACGCAACCCAGGATAGAGGAACAATTTGGTTTAACTTATACTAGATCAACTAATCGCTCACAAACCCAAACCCGACAAGAACTGAACCCGCTCTCTCGCGATCCTAATCCTAACAAGTAAAAGCTATGAGACAACCTTACTTCCTATCACCTATGGGTCTCTAAGAAGGTGCCTAACCTTTGAATTTAACTAATTTACATACCCAACTAAACCCTACGATTGATCATACCGCAAACAATCTCTAGACACAAAGTAAAGAGTCAAACAAGCAACAATCAATAAAAACTAATTCAATCAATCAAAGCAAGAGGTATATGAGTATAATTAATCAAATCACAGCCACTAAACACAACCTAATTCAGTATTAAACCAAACTTTCATTAACAAATTAAGTCATGATGATCAAACAATCCATATTACTTACTAAAACCTAGCAATATTCATCAAACCTAGGTAGAACTAATGAGTTTAGCCTAACATTATTTTTGGACAACAGTAAACACTTAATGTAAGCATCATAAAACTCAACTAAAACATAATTAAACTCATTCAATAATCAATATCAATCAAGCACAACTCAGTCTTCAATTTAATTGCAAAACAATTCAAGTTAAAAGATCAAATTAACTAGTTATGAATCTTGAACAATAGAACAAAGTTTATTGATGTAATACTCAAGTATATGGATGAGTTTATTGATGTTGATGACACGTAGCTGCTGTACCAAGTCTCCCTCGATGATCTCCTTCCTCTCCTAGCCACCAACAAGCTCACAAAAAAATATTTTTCTTTCTTCTTCTTGCTGCCAGATTTCCGATCAGACCAGCTTGTGAGTATTAGGGTTTTAATTGTTTGATGTTGTTTGTTGCTTGGATCTCCTCACGTGAGAATTGTTCTCAGCCACAAAATATTAATTCACTTTTTGTCTCCTTTAAACCTTCCAATATAGCCGACCACCCAAAAATAAAAACCAAACTGATTTCTTTTTTTCTTTGCTAATTCTGATTGGCAATCTTAAGGTGCTAGGGTGCTTAGGTTTTATTTTTTTCTTTTATGTTATATTATATAATAACATGTATAGGTTTACACCAATGGGATTTTGGGTTAGGCTTTAACTTGGTCTTCAAAACTTGATCATATAAGCCTCTTATATCTTCCAAAACCCGATCCTTTTCTCTTTTAAAACTCGTCACCTACACAAAATAATAAACTTTGTAAGATCAAGTTAAAACGAGTTAAAAGCATTATTTATTATATAAATTAGTAATAAAAAGATGATAAAAAGGTATGGAAAATACGTGTGTTTTACAACACATCATGTAGCTAGAGCACCGCTGGATGTCAACTTTGATCAACTTAACCAGAGACCGTCCAAGTGGGAGACTATTGAAATATGGACCGGCTCGGTTAAGTCAACACGGTCGTCTGGGTTAAGTCAAGTGGGAGACTATTGAAAATATGGACCGGTAGCGATCGTGAAACCAGCTTGACAAAGTTAACCGGGTTTGACATATTAACGAGATAATAATTGTGGACCGGGCTTGATAGTTAGAGATGGGCTTGGTGGCCCATATTAGCTTAACTAGTTACTATAACTAGTTAACTTAATGATTAGAGATGGACACATGAAATAATACCTAAGCCACCATCTCAACTCTCTCTTGCACTCAACCATAGCCGTCGGCCCTTTTGCTTCCTGCCGGACCATCGCTGCCGCCGGACCATACCACAAGCCGCCGCCACCGCCACCGCTTGCTGCCGCCTGCTCCACCGCGAACCGCCACCACCATATCCTGCTCCCGTGCGCCGTCTCGCACCATCGCAGCTGCTGCCGCCACGCATCGGCACCGCCGGTTCCAGTCTCATGTTGTCACCTAGCGTTGTTCGTTAGCCCTCGGTGTGACATTCGTCAAATTTCGGATCTCGATTTGTATCAATGTTGTAAACTTTTATTATACTAACCCGACTCAACATTTGGTTTCCTTATTTAATTATTATATAGTATTATTATATATCTCGATCACCAATAACACGATGTTTGTCACATTATAGTGTCGTAAGAAAAACATAAGAGGTTTAAACTAATTTTCGTAAAGTTGTTAAAAGCTTTTGGAAACCTTTAAACGCATTTTAAACTTTGACTGAAACTTGAGGGGCCACTTCTGTAAACATGTATATTACATATAAAAAGAACAATACCTAAACCTAACATTATCATCACCCAGCCGCCACCCCACATCCTTGGCCGATTTCCGGCGACTCGTTATACTCCGGCCACCCTACTCCCTCCCGACCTCCAACGCACCACCACCACTAAACCACCACCTCCGATACACCACCACCGTACCCCCACCCTCTCCCTCGCCCTACACGTTTTTCCGGCGACCGAAAATCCGGCCGCCGTGTACTCGCTGAACCCTCTCGGCTCTCTCTATCTCCTCTCTGCCTCTCTCTCTCGGCTTTTCCGGCAACCCGCAACACTTCTCCTCTCCCTATCGGTTTTCCGGCGACCTCAGAACTTTCCGGCGAGAATCCGGCGACGCCAAACACCACCCACCCCACCTGCGGTAACCTTCACACCCATAACCTCCTCGTATTTCCGGCAAACCTCCATCCCGCAGCTCTCTCTCTCTCGGCTCCCTCCCGGCTCCCTCCGCCACTCTCTGTCTCTCTTTCCCGTATCTATCTTTCTCTCTCGCGAACTCTCTCTCTCACAGTAAGTCTCTCTCTCTGTTTCCATTTTCCGGCGCGCCTCCGGCGGCCGGAATCAACTCCGGCAACCATGTTTATTATCTATATTATTATTATTAACTAGATTATTATTATTATTATCATTATTATTAACTAGATTATAATTATTATCATTATTAACAAGATTATTATTATTATTATCATTATTATTATTAACAAGATTAATATTATTATTATTATTGTTATTATTATCTTTTTAACAAAACAATTATTATTAGCATTATTTCCATAATAATAGATTATTTATTATTATGATTAATATTATATTTATTATTAGGATTATTAAGGAATATTATTAAAATATAGTATTGTTAACATTATCTACTTGTTTTGTTAAACCGAAACCCATGTCGGGCCTAGTTACCATTTAACATCGTCGTTACCTCGAGTTATATCCTTTTCACTAATACTACTATTATACTATTATTAAAATGTTATAAGTATTAGTTATCATTAATATGACACATATAATTATTATAATAACAATAATAATTATTATTATTAAAACCTACAAATCTATTAATAAAGTTTTCAACAATAAAGTAATAATTATTATATTTATTATTACTACTACTATTATTAGTTTTAACAAAAATTCTCGATTAGTAGTATATTTACATATTATTATCGTCATTATATATATATATAACATATCTTTTTAGAATTATTATTATCATTACTATCATTATCATTAATAATATTATTATAAACTTTATTATCTATTCATTTTCATGAAACCGAACTCTTGATTTAAACAGGTCTTGTTTCTTTTTAAATTGGTTTATCTACTTAAAAACCCAATAAAATAGTATTTTATTATTTAAGTACGAGTCCCTAATCGTTAACAAACTAACCAGTAACCCGATTAACAATCGAACCTTCTCGTTCAATGTTTCAAATGAAGTTTCAACTAAAGTTCAAGTTCATTAATATATTTTATTTATTCGTTTTCATTTAGCTTTCAAGTTGGATTCGTTCATTTCGTTCGCAAGCTTTCTACATTTCGATCAGTTATTATTTCTCGATTCGTCAATCGAGGTGAGTACATTTCATCCCCCGCTTTCCCTTTTATGTTTTGGGGGTAACATGCATACTTATTCAAAACAAGAATGGTTTATTATACACTTTTCTCAAACCACAAACTTTAGGGTATATGATACTTGGAATACTTGCTCTTTTGTGTGTTATATGCCTCATATGCTTTACGTGCGCGAGTGTTTATTTTTATGTTGTTGTTGAGCCTCATTAAGTATGATCATACGCTCCCATAACTACTTAGCCTTGTGCTAGTAGAATAGGGCCTCATTATCTGAGTATGTCGGTTGTTACCGAGTAGAAAGGATCCTCATTTACATATGTTTTATATGCCACGATTGATGCTTTTATTTATAGTCTCATATACGTTTGTGGATTTTGCTCATATTATATATACTCAAACTATGAAATTGCTCACCAACATACGTGTTGACAAAATATTATTTTATACATTGTTACAGGTTTGACTTTTATCGACTTGAGGACTTGACGGAAAACGTTACCAAGACTATTAGAATATTTGTAAAACAAACAATATATTTGTTTACTTGTGTTCAATTTGTTTGTATGACCAAGATGTGTTGTTTATTGAGTTGTGAAATAAATGAGTTAATTAAATATTTTCACTTTAATAGTGTCTTGTGTTTTGGGCAATCGGTTGCACCCCGGCATGTTCCGCCTTTGGTCGGGGTGTGACAGATTGGTATCAGAGCCACTCTTGTGTCGTTCGGGATTTTGGGACACGCCTCATCGAGGACGATGAGTCCAAAGGGGGGTTGTTTGTAACACCCTTGGCAAACACAACATCGTCCCACTCTTAGGCTATCCCACATCGGACGTGGACAAGAGAGATCCTTGGTTCATAAGTAAATGTCATGCCTCTTCAATTACCAATCCGTTTTGGGTAACCAAAAACAAATCCGTGAGCTCTTCGTGGGCAGAGCGGACAATATTGGTGGTACGAGAGGTCGGGATGTTTTAGGTGGTATCAAAGCCACTCTTGTGCCGTTCGGGATGTTGGGACACGCCTCATTGAGGACGATGAGTCCAAAGGGGGGTTGTCTGTAACACCCTTGGCAAACACAACAATGTCCCACTCTTAGGCTATCCCATATCGGCCGTGGACAAGAGAGATCACTGGTTCATAAGTAATGTCCAGCCTCTTCAATCACCAACGCGTTTTGGGCAACCAAAAACAAATCCATGAGCTCTTCGTGGGCAGAGCGGACAATATTGGTGGTGCGAGGGGCCGTATGTTATAGGTGGTATCAGAGCCACAAGACTATAGGATAGGTGGTTAGACGTAACAGCCTAGTATAGTCTTTACCTTAGGATCCTTATACGTGTTGCCTATACGTGTTTACCCTACTTGATTGTTCAATACACTTGTTTATTTATATACTTATTTGTTTCATTAAATCTCATATATACACAAATACTCGAAACCTACTACGGTATCCTTACCTTACTTTTGTTTAATTTTATATATACACATACACACACTTTCATAGTACTCCAAGATATCCTTACCCTAAAACGCAAAAACATTAGTTTTTATTGTGTTTTATGGATCACGAGCTTAACTTGGATCCCGTTGTTTCAAATCTCCTTAAAGATTGTCTCATATGAGATGACCACTTTAAGTTGTCGAATGCGAGCGTTCTGCCGGCCATCCTAATTTTCGATGTTAAACAATAGAACTACGGTGATTTCGTGGACTAGTGTTTTGACATGACGTTGTATTCTGGTTTATTGTTTTGTTACAATCGTTATTTGAGTCGAAGACATGAAAAAGACGCGGTGGTACGTGCACATGTTTAGACTCCAACATGGTATTTTTGTATTAAAGGTTTTTAGTGTCGGAATATCAAGTTATGGTGGTTTATGCAAGATTTCTCCGCCTTTAAATTTTAAACATTATTATTACGTTTCAAGAATTTAAACCATTTTTTCATTTATTTTGTTATAAATTCTTATCACATGTTTTCATTTATAAATGTTATATTTTTTTTATTGTTAATAATTCTTTTAGATCTCGATTTTATTTGGTAAAATTTTATACCAACTTTCTCATTTTGATTTCACAAGGATTTTTATTGCAAATTTCGTTCATTAAAATCTCTTCGTTACAAAAAAATAAATAAATAAATAAATATATGTATATATAGAGTTTGATCTATACATAATGATTTTTAACATGCCATTTATTTTCATTAAGACTGTATAAAAAAATGTTATTATACGAATTTCTTCATATTAAGATATTAAGAAGGTTTTATGATAAATTTCACCTCAACTTTTCAAGTGAATTTCCTATTGTATAAACTTTAAATCATCTTTAAATTCCTCGTACAAAATTTTATAAAATTTTATTTTTATAACTATTCCGTTATTTTGGACGATCACCTCAAAATTTAATTATTTAAACCTCTTACGACATTTTTAATTATACTACATTATATAATACACATGGTAGAAAATTTTCACTACCCAAATTTATTTTCATAACAACTTTCATCTTGTAATCTTTGGTTCATTATAAATTTTGGCAAATAAAAAAAATTTACATCATACGATTTTACGCGTTCTAAAATTCTTATGATAGTTTTGCCATGATGTTTCAAGGATGTCACAAACTTATAGCTTGTAATCTTCTTGAAACCTTCAAGCAAAACTTCATAGAAATTCTACAAAAAAAAAAAACAAAAATCGTTTACATATGAGTCCTTGATTTACAATGCCGGTCATTTAACTTACCATAATATTTTTATTACACGATATTAAATAACGAACTTGGTAAAAAAAATTCACTTCACAACTTTATACTCCCAAAACGACATTCATCATTCGATGTTTGATACCTCATAACAAATTTTGACATTCAATTTACGTATTTTAAATTTCCTCATAAGCAAATATATATATATATATATATATATATATATATATATATATATATATATAATATTGTAATTTTTATAAAAAAAATTGTGTGATTCACACGCTCAGATCTCAAAAATTCTATTTATATAATATATATATTTATACATATATTAACTTGTAACTTTAATTATCAAAATTTTCATGGATGTTTCAAACATTAGTTATAAATTATGATATTTTTCAAATTAACATTTATTACTAGTTAAAATCTCTCTATGCACAACCACAAGTTCCCAAACACCCGTATACCATCTCAAACTACCGCCTTAAATCAAACCATCCTTACACTTCAAAAGTTTTCCGCGCATTCAAATCTTTCCTCAATATGAACGAAACCTAAACATCCAAAGTATACTCTCACCAACTCAATCTCCATGCAAAATTCAAGATGTATAACACTAACCCAACAAAAAGCCTTAAATACCGACACTCCCACGCCACGAAAACCTATCAAACTCACTATCCTAATACTTCAAAGACACCGACAAACACACTCACGAATGCTTTGAACATATGCAAACCAAAGTTTACCCCACTAAGACTCAAAACCCTTCGACCCATACCATGTCGAGTCACAAACCATATCGCCACATCATTCACATCCATCCATAGAGGTTGATATCAAAATAGCAACCCATCCACTCCTTACAAAATACATGTATAAACCAAATCACAACCAAAACTAGCCAAGATCAAAATTATCCAACCCATCAACTTAACCCGAGCTCAAATAAGCCAAACCTCATGTATTAGCCCAACCACTACTCACACAAATCATCGAAGCCTAACCCACTCAAAAGACCTAGACTCAACAAACCCCTTCGATTCAACTCAAGAAAACTCAACTACCCAAGCCGACCTAAACACTCCCACTTACTACTAAATTTCCAAACCATTCACCGTACGAAGCCTGAAACCCCTCCCTACGCATGCAAGCTTCGTTTTTCCCTAATTTTTTCTCTCTCTCTCTCTCTCTATATATATATATACAACGAGTGTACTTATAACAACCTCATGTGTTCAAATAATCACTTTTAAATTATAAACTTTTTCAAGGTCAACGATTTACGTATGTTGCTCATATTTTATAAACCATCTTGTAGAATATAAATATTGTCATGAAAAAAAAAGTTTGATTATGAGGATTTGCTTTCAAAGACTATTAAACGATTATATGGGTGATTTTAAGGATCATAAATATTGTCACCTAAGGTGATAAATCTCATAAAGACTTTATAAATAGGAGGTTTCATTTTGAATGTTGAATGCAGGATTTATTCAGTAATAAATTACATTCACCATATTACATAAACTTAATGACCATGGCTTTGCAAATCTTTTGGGACGCATTGATAAATACTTTATGTTTCATATTGTGATATGAATTTTGTTCAATAACGATTTACGCGAACTATTACCTCTTATTATCGTAAGCATCATTTCATAAATATTTTTCATCACAACCGCTTTATGTATACAAACTCCTTTATTAATTTGGGTTACCAGGTTTACATTCGATAGGGATCTAAATATTTCCCTAGCTACGTATTACCGTGATACCTTGTTATTATATTTTCTTATAAACAATAAAACGGCCTTACTTAAGACCTCATTTCGAATTTTGTTCTATTATACGCTACGCGATTTACATATTTCGACATTTATTCGAGTCTTACGGTTATTGCGATTTTTCTTTTCATTTGATGAGATGTTTTGATGACAATATTATGCACACGAGATTTCATTTTGTATTTTGATTATTCATGACCGAATTCAAGTTATTCAATAACAATTTGTGTAATACTTTCAAAGCCTCAATTTCGTTACAAATTTTGTTTATCTTTTAAACGATATTTTCATGACCATGTTATTTATAATTTGAGCATTTATGTAAACACGATTCTATATATTATTCTATATCATTTCATCTAATCTATTAACGGCCCATGTGTGGCTATCTACAAGTTTTGGCGCTATTAGAAACCGTTATTATAATGACGATTATATAAACGGTTTCACAATAGTGGTCGTATTCATGTTTTATCACATTTCATTGATTGTTTTGATTGTTAATCAAATACTATTTTATTTATATTGATACACGTATGCGTCACCCCAAAGAAACTCACCTCATTCTCGTGATTTCACGTAATTGTATTCTCAATTACCTATAACCTCAAGTTTGTACACGTATGAAACTCATCGTATGCTATTATTAATTTTAACGTTGTTTACCTCGACCTCATGTACTCACTTTTGGGCTTCTCATTTACACCTATCGGATTTTTCATTTTCACTCATCGGATTGTTATACTAATTTAGTGACCTGACTCTAAACCATGGGTTTTAATGATTTACTTATTCTTCACTTTGAGGGCATTTGACTTAAAATCTCATTTCATATTGTTTACCCTAAAATTTTATATTATTTGATTGTCCTTACTTATTTAAGCCAAAATAGTTATTTTCACCTTGGTTATACTTTAAGATTTTAATTGTTTCATTTATGTATCCCATTTTCCTACTTATTAAAAAGTCAATCCCGAAAAATTTTCAGCCGCTAGTACTGTTTTACCAATATTGGTAAAATTCAACATTTATTAATTAAAGATTTCAAAATAAATATGTCTCTTAAACCACGAAATGGAACGAACCATATGGACCATATGACGATCGAAATAATTATGGGTGCACACTTAATTATCAAGATCCCCATATGGAAGCCATGGTAAGTATGGTTGTGTGCGATAACTCAGACCCGAGGATGATGGTAGAAAAACAATAAAATGCGAAATCATGATAAAGGCATGGTGGATACACCGCTGGTACTTCCTATATATAAGTGCCTTTATTATGTTTCTCATTTGTAGCGTTTTTCAAGTCATGCAAGGATTTGACGTTATTCTTTTGCTTAAAAAATTGTTCATGCAATTATCTTACTAAAGACAATATTCGTTAAAAATTACTTTTTCTTTAAATTTATTTTAATTTCGGGACGAAATTTCCAAAAAGTTGGGGATACTGTGACATTCGTCAAATTTAGGATCTCGATTTGTATCAATGTTGTAAACTTTTATTATACAAACCCGACTCAACATTTGGTTTCCTTATTTAATTATTATATAGTATTATTATATATCTCGATCACCAATAACACGATGTTTGTCACATTATAGTGTCGTAAGAAAAACATAAGAGGTTTAAACTAATTTTCGTAAAGTTGTTAAAAGCTTTTGGAAACCTTTAAACGCATTTTAAACTTTGACTGAAACTTGAGGGGCCACTTCTGTAAACATGTATATTACATATAAAAAGAACAATACCTAAACCTAACATTATCATCACCCAGCCGCCACCCCACATCCTTGGCCGATTTCCGGCGACCCGTTATACTCCGGCCACCCTACTCCCTCCCGACCTCCAAAGCACCACCACCTCCGATACACCACCACCGTACCCCCACCCTCTCTCTCGTCCTACGCGTTTTTCCGGCGACCGAAAATCCGGCCGCCGTGTACTCGCTGAACCCTCTCGGCTCTCTATATCTCCTCTCTGCCTCTCTCTCTCTCAGCTTTTCCGGCAACCCGCAACACTTCTCCTCTCCCTCTCGGTTTTCCGGCGACCTCGGAACTTTCGGGCGAGAATCCGGCGACGCCAAACACCACCCACCCCACCTCCGGTAACCTTCACACCCATAACCTCCTCGTATTTCCGGCGAACCTCCGTCCCGCAGCTCTCTCTCTCTGTCGGCTGCCTCCACCACTCTCTCTCTCTTTCCCGTATATATCTTTCTCTCTCGCGAACTCTCTCTCTCTCTCACAGTAAGTCTCTCTCTCTCTTTTCTCTTTCTCTGTTTCCGTTTTCCGGCGCGCCTCCGGCGGCCGGAATCAACTCCGGCAACCATGTTTATTATCTATATTATTATTATTAACTAGATTATTATTAGTATTATTATTATTATTAACTAGATTATTATTATTATTAACATTATTAACAAGATATTATTATTATTATTATTATTAACAAGATAAATATTATTATTATTATTATTATTATCATTATTATTATTAACAAGATTATTATTATTATTATTATTATTATTATTATTATTATTATTATTATTATTATTATTATTATTATTATTATTATTATTAACAAAACAATTATTATTAGCATTATTTCCATAATAATAGATTATTTATTATTATGATTAATATTATCTTCATTATTAGGATTATTAAGGAGTATTATTAAAATATAGTATTTTTAACATTATCTACTTGTTTTGTTAAACCGAAACCCATGTCGGGCCTAGTTACCATTAACGTCGTCGTTACCTCGAGTTATATCATTTTCACTAATACTACTATTATTAAAATGTTATAAGTATTAGTTATCATTAATATGGCACATATAATTATTATAATAACAATAATTATTATTATTAAAATCTATAAATCTATTAATAACGTTTTCAACAATAAAGTAATAATTATTATATTTATTATTACTACTACTATTATTAGTTTTAACAATTCTCGATTAGTAGTATATTTACATATTATTATCGTCGTTATCATATATATATATATATATATAACATATCTTTTTAGAATTATTATTATCATTACTATCATTATCATTAATAATATTATTATAAACTTTATTATCTATTCATTTTCATAAAACCGAACTCTTGATTTAAACCCGTCTTGTTTCTTTTAATATTGGTTTATCTATTTAAAAACCCAATAAAATAATACTTTACTATTTAAGTACGAGTCCCTAATCGTTAACAAACTAACCAGTAACCCGATTAACAATCGAACCTTCTCGTTCAATGTTTCAAATGAAGTTTCAACTAAAGTTCAAGTTCATTAATATATTTTATTTATTCGTTTTCATTTAGCTTTCAAGTTGGATTCGTTCGTTTCGTTCGAAAGCTTTCTACATTTTGATCATTTATTATTTCTCGATTCGTCAATCGAGGTGATTACATTTCATCCCCCGTTTTCCCTTTTATGTTTTGGGGGTAACATGCATACTTATTCAAAAAAGAATGGTTTATTATACACTTTTCTCAAACCACAAACTGTAGGGTATATGATACTTGGAATACTTGCTCTTTTGTGTGTTATATGCCTCATATGTTTTACGTGCGCGAGTGTTTATTTTTATGTTGTTGTTGAGCCTCATTAAGTATGATCTTACGCTCCCCTAACTACTTAGCCTTGTGCTAGTAGAATAGGGCCTCATTATCCGAGTATGTCGGTTGTTACCGAGTAGAAAGGATCCTCATTTACATATGTTTTATATGCCACGATTGATGCTTTTATTTATAGTCTCATATACGTTTGTGGATTTCTCTCATATTATATATACTCAAACTATGAAATTGCTCACCAACATACGTGTTGACAAAATATTATTTTATGCATTGTTACAGGTTTGACTTTTATCGACTTGAGGACTTGACGGAAAACGTTACCAAGACTATTAGAATATTAGTAAAACAAACAATATATTTGTTTACTTGTGTTCAATTTGTTTGTATGACCAAGATGTGTTGTTTATTGAGTTGTGAAATAAATGAGTTGATTAAATATTTTCACTTTAATAGTGTCTTGTGTTTTGGGCAATCGGTTGCACCCCGGCATGTTCCGCCTTTGGTCGGGGTGTGACACTCGGTGTCTCAACCGGTTATTTATTAACCGAGGTAAACTTAAATATATTGTCGGTTTACAATTATATTTATTTTGTTTGACTCGTACTCGTATTGTTTGTAACCGGATCCTTTACGGTTCCTAAAAGTGATGATTGCTCGTTTTGTATTCCGCTGCGTATTCGTATTATTAATTGATTAATAACTAAGAAAGGATTTTTAATAAACCATGTTTAAAAGTTAAACCGTTGACTGATCACCACTGGAACCCAACATTAGGTTCACTATACAACTACGACACCAAATTCTAAGATTATTATATGTATGTATGTGGTCTTTCTATTGAGTGATTTAGATGCTTTTCTGATCTTACATTGATACATATTTAGTGTTACTTTGTTTTTATGTGTATTTTGCTTTTTATGATGATCATATCTTCAATGTAATGCAATTAGGTTAATTTTAACTCTATTTGAATATTTTTGAATACCTCAAAAGTTTGTATTATTATCTTAGGATCTTGGTTTGATTGCTTTTAAGTATTCAATTACTTTAATTGGTGCTATAATACAAATTTGTTTTCATCAAACCCTATTATAGATTTACAACATATTTTTCATGTCACACACCGACCAAAGGCGGAAGAATATGCCAGGGCACTATGGATTTCTCAAGAACTCAATGACACTATTAAAGTGACAATATATAATAAACTCATTCATTTTATTCAATCATCAAAAGCACACAACTTGTTCATACAAACAACACAATATACAAAGAAATAACTTGTTCATTCTTCCAATAACCTAAACGCTCTCAAAATAAAGTAGCGTCTTCAAACTTCAATCAACCAATAATTAAACCTGTAACAATGCATAAAAATATATTTTGTCAACACAAATGTTTGTGAGCAATTTCATAGTTTTGAGTAAATATAATATGAGGCAAAATCCAAAACTCGAATATGAAACCATAAATAAAAGCAACAATTGAGGTATATAATCATAAATAGATGAGGCTCCTTTCTTATAGGTAAAACTACCAAATTACTCGGATGTATAAAAGAGGCCCCATTCAATTAGCACGAGGCTAAGATCTTTAGGGGTGCGTATAATCTAGTTAATGAAGCTCAACAACAACATCAAAATAAACGCTCGTGCACGTAATGATCTGAGGCATGTAACACACAATCGGGAAATTATTCTTAGTATCATACACCCTAGAGTTTGTGGTTTGAGGATCTAATATCTTAAATCATTTTGTTTAATAGGTATGCATGTTACCCCCAAAATATAAAAGTAAAAACGGGGCTGAAATATACACACTTGGAATAAGTGTCTTTGATAACGAACTTGTTCAAATATAGCTTGGGGGAAAGAGCTCAACGAGTTAACATGCGAATCCTAGATTAAAAGGTCCTTAAGTTAGTAGAATGTGTTCAGAAAACTTAAAGTAAAATAAATATGACTAGTAAAATAAATAAACTAAGTTTTGGGGTTTAGAGTGTAATAAAACTTAAGTAATTAAAGTGACGGTTTAAAAAGTTAAGTTATCCTGAAATCGAGTCTTCGTGTTTTTATCCATAAGTTTTACTTAACATTTGTTAAGAAAATGTGTGTGGATTGGTTTAATGCAACAATGCATGATCCCTTGTTAGATATATACCAAAACGTGATTTAACGAGTGTTCGGCTTAGTCGGTTTGGGTCTTGATAATTTGTCAAGTTCAAATTCGATATTCCAAAGTGATAAATATTGTGATATAACTCATTAAAAACAGAAAACTTAACTAAGTTAGAAGTTCTATTAGGAAGAAACTCCAAAAGTCAATGTTTAGCGGGTGTTTAGTTTTGTTGGTCCAAGCTTGTTATAAGATCAAGTTGGTCCGATATACCAAGTATTTTGAGAAAAACATTTATAATCAGTTTGTAAAAATATCTTAAAAGAAATTATGAGATTCGGTGGCCCGAAACACAACTAGTGTGTTTTAAGCGAGTTAACTCGGTTTAGTTCGGTTTGTTTGGTTTGGTTAGTTCAAGACTTGGTATATGACCAAGTTTTGATCCAACAAATCCATATAATAAAACAACCATAAAAAGTAAATAAAAGAACTTAAACACTTAAATCTTACATACAACTTGTTTTTGAAACAATTAAATAAAGAGTTAAACGGGTGTTTGGTTTCGGTTTGGTCCATGACTCGGTATGATACCGAGGTTGGTTACCTCATAACCTAAACCATAGAACTAATACAGAATCTTAAAAACTTAGATCTTAAATGAAAACAGTAAAGGATGTTTCTAGATTTGGTTCTTTGGCGAGTTTGGTCCTCAAAGTTCATTTTAAGTCGTCTTTAGTATTAAAAGAGTGTTTTAAAATATCGTAAAGGATGTTATCTTGACCCGACAATTGTAAAACATAAATGTAACATAAAACCCAATATTCTATTAATAACGAAGGATCAGGAACACAAAACAGGCCGGGTTTACAATACGAATGCAAATACGAATTAAACCAAAAAAGACGAATCTCACACTTCGACCGGGTAATACAGGTTTTAAATAACCTTATTCATCCTTTATCCTTTCTTAGGTTCATAATACAAGATTCATTGTTAATAGACTAACAAATAAATGTCTTCAGATATGCAATGTTTGAATTACTTTTATTCTTAGTGGATTGTTTTCGAAGATTTATGGACTTTATTGTTTCTAAGGAGATGTTGTGTTCCACATTTAGCAATATTACGTTGGAAAATATCTCTATCTAATATTACTGATGGTACATTTCTCTAAACTCTTATTCTTATTATTGATTACATCATAGCTATTTATTTATTCAGCAAAATTATCATCGTTATTTTTTTTATTTTTTATATAGGTATCACCAATGAGAATTTGGTCTCTACACAACAAAGATTGACCACAAATTGTGAGCTTCGTTTTCTTTTTTTTTATACTGGCCATGTCACTATCACTATTATGTTAAAAAAAATTTTAAGTTTAGCTATCTTTCAAGAAA
Source organism: Bidens hawaiensis (assembly GCF_021521415.1). Classification (NCBI taxonomy): domain Eukaryota; kingdom Viridiplantae; phylum Streptophyta; class Magnoliopsida; order Asterales; family Asteraceae; genus Bidens; species Bidens hawaiensis. Next base: position 64,203 of record NW_027505686.1, on the reverse strand, counting down.
ACCGAATAATAAGAAAAATGATTCGTGATAACAAAAAGTAGAACCCCTCCCAAATATCTTCTCAGTCCACACATCATAATGCAACTTTGTATCACCCTTATTGAAGAAACGTGGATCTACTCACTGGTAGCAGATCTACTTTCCTCGGGTGTGATTAAACTATTTCACCGATGGTTCTTCTGGATCCGAGTTCTTCCACCTACAAAAAGAACAGCGCCGTTACTTACCCCTCAGAAAGGGACAGAGGGGTCCTCTTTGGGGTAACCCTCCGGCGTGAGAATCAGTATCCTTTGGAGAAGATAATAATGTTGTATGTAAGTGAATCTCAAGGGTATTGCTAAATCGCTGAATACCCTTGATGATGTGACTGTGTGTTTTTCTGTAACTGACTGTGAGTGAATATAATTCAATGTGATTGAATGTGATATCACTGCTTCTAACTGTCAATGATTGAGTGTGAATGAATGTCCATCAAAGTGGAGTTGATGCTGTATTTATAGTGCTAGGGTTTCCACTGGTTGGGCTCAGCCTCGTTGGCCTCCTCCAACCGCACTGCGCCATGTGTCCTCTGGGACACCTGGCGCTTTCTCGTTGGTTGTAATTATGTGGTAGCCCATGTGTCATGCTGAGTTGTCGACCTTTCATTTGGCAGCTGTCAACATCAGCATATTCTTACTCCTTAAAAAGATGCCTTCTAGAAGATTGTCTGACGTGCACAATCAAGGTTGCCCTAACCCTGATTTGGATAAGGACGAGGTTGATTATATGCACGTGTGATATGCGCCCATCCTGAGGATGCGCGAAGTCTTCTTTTTATTCTCACGCGCAGATATTTCATGCGCAGGTGTGATATGCACGAGCGTGTGATATGCGCCGCGCGATGGTGCGCCGCGCGCATATGCGACGCGCGAGCATATGTGATGTGCAAGAGCATGTGATATGCGCCGCGCGTTGATGCGCCGCGCGCATATGTGATGCGCAAGCATATGATGCCTGAGCATGTTTTGTATGCGCCATGCGCCTAGGTTTTGGCTTTGTGCCTTCATAATGTCTTTATCTTGTGGGTTGACCCGCCTTGATTGGTGTTGAGGCGGGTACATACCTCTTCAAGCCCCCCCAGTCTAATGTGTGTCTTATCTCGCGCGAGCGTGGTAAGATAGATATTAGACTCACTGAATTGTCCATTTATAGGGGGTTTTGTCGTTTTCTTGGTTGTTTCCATCATCGCGCGAAGTTCTATCCACTTTGTTGAAAACCAAAGGTCCAAACACGTGGTTGGTTGGTGGTGACGTGCGCCGTAAACGTGTCAGACGTTTCGTGTGCTCGAGGTGCTACAGTTGCCTTTCACGTCCTCTCACAGCTGTCTTGAACACGTGTCGCGCTCGCATTGGTTAGTACCTGCGAGTGGGGGCGCGTGTCTGTTCCGTGGCAGGTCGGTTTGTCACCTCACACAGCTGTTAGGGACACGTGTCGCGCCTTCGTTGGGTTGCCCCTGCGAGTGGGGGCGCGTGGAATCCGATCAGCTGCCACTTTTCTCTCTCCTGGTCCTATAAAAGCAGGCCCTTAGGTAATTTTTATCCTCATCTTTATTGTTATTCAAATTCGAATTCCTGCTTTCACATTCTGATTTGAGTGTTTACATCGATTCGAATCCTCGATTATCTGTTATTACAGTTGTATGTCTGATAGTTCATACTCGTCTAGCCCTTCAATCACCTCCGTTGCCTCTCGAAGACGCCGTGTGAAGTCTGTGGTGATGTCGACATTGAAGCAAAAAGGAAAGGGGAAGAAGGTTGTTGAAACCACATCGGAGGAAGTAGGGAGGACCAAGGCGACCAAAAGGTGGAATGAAATCCCCTGCAAATTGAAGCAGGCGGATCTCGACAACCTCATCACCTCTCAGGGGTTTCCCACCCTGTTTGGCTGCATGTTGCCTAGGTCCGGGCAAACGGCGGCGAACCCGCCTGCCGGCTATATATCCCTATATAGCCACTTTTTCAGCCACTGCAACCTTCGTCTCCCGATGACAAGGTTTGTGGGTGCACTGTTGAAGTTCTATGGGATTCACATATCCCAAGTCCATCCGTTTGGACTCGTGCGCGTGACTCACTTTGAGTTCATGTGCAAATCCCAGCGCGAGGAACCCACTCCTCGGCGCTTTCAATATTTTTATAAGGCCAAGATCCAAGACAATTGGATATCTTTTATTCCTCGCAGTCAGAAGGTGAAGTGCTCCACTGTTTCATTCAAGAGCCTTCATGACTGGTCAGAGAGGTTTTTTTACATTAAGGCCGGTGTGATCCCCATCCGTATGACCATGCGCTCTATCACTTCTGCGCCTGCGGATGAGGATGTCCTCAAGAACCCAACTGGCGCATGGGTTAAGAAACTGACCGCCGAACCATCCCCCGCGAAGAAAATTTGCGAGGAGGCGCTGGTTGGGGTCGGCATGAGCAGGCTCTGGGCCGACAGCGCGCTTGAGCCCGTTATCCAAGTCGACGGGTTGTGTAAGTTATTTTTTTTTTTTTTTTTTTTTTTTTTTTTTTTTTTATTGCGCCAACATCCTTCTTTTGCTGATATCATTTAACTCGTCTTTGCGCAGTCACCAAGGATTACATCCTTGCCGCTTATGATGAACATGTGGAGGGCGGCTCCGTCGAACTTGGCATTGGGGAGGTTGGTTTCCCGGATCGCTTCGATGACATGTTCATCCCAGTGGATCTGGATTTTGACTTTGACGGTGACGCGCCTGGTAAGCCTTCGCACTCTTGTTCATTCCTTTAGAAGACCCAAGCTTATTAACAGTTCTGTCGCTTGTTTTTGTAGATGCGCTTGAAAACTACGAGCTAGAGCTCGCGGAAGAGGAGGAGGAGGAGGAAGAGGAGGCACCTCTACTAAAGCGCAAAGCTAAGGGGAAATCTGGCGCAGGGGCCAGTAAGAAACAGAAGAAAGAGGACACCCCTGTCGCTCATCCCCATGCTCAAACGAAGAGACCTAAGGAAACCACAAAGGTTTCTTTAAGTTCTCTGCCTGTGAGAGTGGGCAGACCTCCTGTCCACTTGAGGTATGGTGCCGTCGCCTCCTCCGTTCGCGCTGCTGAAGAGATGAGCCGCGCCGCGCCTGCAACAGGTATACTTTGCCTATCTTCGTCTGATTGAGTAATTGTTAAACCGTTGGTTATTTGAATGTTTGCAGAGCCGGCGACGGTAACAGATCAGCCGCAGGCGCCACAAGGTGCTACGGCTGCGCCGGGGACTCCATCGAAGTCCCCTGTTCTACCCTCTGAAAAGGGTAGAATGAATTTTATGGCGATGTTCGACGCGCGAACAGAGTTGCGCCAAGGTAAGTGTTGCACATTTGTTTTCTGAATTTTTCCTTTTGGACTTAGTCATAAACCATTCCTTGTTTATTTGTTCATAGGAGTTGTAGCTGGTACAACAGTTGCTGATGATACCCCTGGCGCGGCTGCCGGCGCCGCTGGTTCTGGTCCTGCTCCTGCTAGTGCTGAGTCTCCCCTTATTGGGATTACCAAGGAGCAGGAGACGGTGTTGCGCGCCGAACTGGCGGCGTCTAGACCTCCTTCGCCTCCTCCTGCACGTAGCCCTCCCCGCGAGGCTGGTTTGGAGCCTTCCAGGTCGCAGCAGAAGAGGCCTGTTGAAGAAGACGAGGAGGACGAGGGGGTTCAAGGTGAAGACTCCTTAGGAGATCGCGCCAGCCCTGCGATGCCGCAAGTGTTTGCAGCGCAGACCTCTGGTGGGGCTGGCGCAGACATTCCTGCTTCATCCCCGCAGGTATGTATTGATTTGTTGGTCCGCTGCGCGTATCTCCCTATAAGTATGTTTTATGACTTAGGATTTTTCTTACATTTTTGCAGGAAGGTGACCACGTTTACCGCCCGAGATGGAATATTAATGAAGAAAGTTCCTTTCAATCCATGGGCGTATGCGAGGATTTCTGGGCTCATGCCGTGCCTCCTACTGAAAGGAGGTATCAAGAGGAGCGCACTCGCGCGGACTTGCTGAACGAACATGTTTTCGCTGGGTCGGCTTTTTTCGCTGCTTCCCAAGAGCTGCGTCGTGATTATATTAAAGTACGCGACGCTCTTGTGGAAGCCCAGCGAGAGGCTAAGGTGGCCGCCTGGAACCTGTCTGATGCTCGTGCGCGAGCTGAGAAACTCCAGGCGGAGCTCAGTGAAAATCGAGCAAGTGCCAACACCGCATACATCAAGCGCGGGCATGAGCTCCAGGCTGCGCGGGAGAAGCAGCAATTGGCGGAGGCCGAAGTTGCCAAGTACGCGCGCAGAGTGCGTGTCTTGGAACAGCAGGCCGAGGCGCGTGACCAAGCTATCATCAAGAGTATTACTGAGAAATCATCATTGGAGAGCGAGGTTGCGCGCCTGAAAAGGGATTTGGCGGCCGCGCAGGCCGATAGAGATGAGGCCTTGGCCACGGCGGCGTCCAGCCAGGAAGCACTTGGTGCTGCGCAGGCGGAGAAAGAAAAAATTTTGGCGGCAGCAGCGTCTGACAAGGAGGAACTAAAAAAGGCTAAGGAGACTGTTGAGTTATTAAACTCTCAGGTTCCTGCCCTCGAGACGTCTGTTGCTGGCCTCGCGCAGGATCGCCAATGGCTGGTGTCACAGGGCATGGCTCGCTGCGCTTTGGCGATGAAATATTCCGCCGAGTTTCAAGCCCTTGTGATGGACTGTAATGCCGCCGCGCGTTTGGTGGGCCGAGCTGAAGGGTTTACGGATGGGTATGAGTATGGCATGCTGAGGAAGAACCCATCCGAGTACCCTTACAAGTTCGATGCGGCCTGCGCGGACATGGCCGCGGTGGGGGAAAAGTATATGAATACTCCCATCCCCATCCTTATGCAGGTACCTTGATCTTAATGAGTTTTACTTTACTAACCTTTCTAAGTGTTTGTACTCATTACTTTTCTAATGATTTACAGATAACTGCGCTTGCTGACCAGCCCGACCTCGGCGCACTAAAGAAGTTGCTTGATGATTGCGAGAGGGCTGGTGGCGATGATGGTGGCGCGGGGGATGTTGCCCCTGCCAGCGGCTCTGGCGCGGCGAAAGAATCTGCTCGCGACACCGTTGTGATCGAAGACTCCAATGAGGAGGAAGAACTTGACTATGGTCAGTTCGGAGATGAAGAGCAGACCGCGCCAGATGCTGCGCGAGATGATGAGGATGATGAAGCGGCTGACGTCGACGTGGAGACTTGAGAAGCCCTTCATCAAATTTTGTATATTTATCTTTTATACTTGTAGTTTGTAACTCATCATACTTGTAGATTTCGATCCAATGAAATGAAACTTGTTATCTCCTTTTCGTATCTTGCGCATTTCCATTCATCTCTTCATGTTTGGTTGTATAGATATAAGATATGCTTGAACGTTAAAATAAGAACAAGGTTGTAAGGAAATTATTCACTTTTAACCTCAGTTCTATTTTGTTTGTGGCTCTCGCAGTATCTTGCTCATGCTGACATGCGCGCTAATTTTTCGTTATTTCTTTTTCACGCGCTGGTGTCACGCGGTATGGAAGTATGAGTTTAGCCATTACATGTCAGCTTGTGTTACTCAGATATCCACTATGGTTCCGCGCGCGGCCTCGACCTGAGACCTTAACATGATATGGCATGTACTTTGCCTTAGTTTTGTTTAAGGATTTTTATGATCAGGCTGCGCGGGGTGTAAGATGGATGTATGTGAGTGTTTTGAGCTAAGGCTCTTTGTTTTGGGCTAAGGCCCTGACGATTTTAGAGTTAAGACTCATTAACGTGCTTGAGCTAAGGCTCGTAATTTTGGGCTAAAGCCCTGACGTTTTAGAGTTAAGACTCGTTAACGCGTTTGAGCTAAGGCTCGCGCATGTATGTTTTACTTTGCTTTATTTTGTCTTGAAGTCAATATAATGTTGTCATATTGTTCCAATTTAATAAAGGAAGTGTGAAACATGTATGCAAAGGTAATAGAACCAATATTGAAAGATAGCGCGACAAATATTGAAAGATAGCGCGAATCATCATTAATGATGGCTTAAAAGCCTTGATTACAAATTTGAACTTTTTACATGAAGCATTTTCTAAGCTGTGCCGCGTTCCACGCGCGCGGTATCTTTTTTCCGTTCAAATCTTTTAAAGCATACGCGCCTTTCCCCAGGTCTTCTGAAATTTGATAAGGTCCCTCCCAATTGGGGGACATTTTTCCTGGGGGTATTGCGCGACTAGCTTCATTGTTTCGAAGGACAAAATCATTTTTCTTGAAGTGGCACTCTTTAACGCGCTGATTATAATATTTTTCCAGCTTTTTCTTGTATCTGGCTTCATTAATGATAGCCGCTTCTCTGCGCCCTTCAAGCAAGTTAAGATCTAATCTTCTTTCGCGGTCGTTATCAGTTTTGCTCATCATGAGTACCCTATGGGATGGGCATCCAACTTCCGCTGGGATCATAGCCTCTGTCCCATAGGTTAGGCTGAACGGGGATTCGCCATTGCTAGTTTTGCTTAATGTCCTGTGCGCCCACAAGACATTAGGTAACTCTTCGACCCAAGAATGGGATTCTCCCTCCAATCTTTTCTTCAGCCCATTTAGTAAACTTTGATTCGCGCGCTCCACTTGGCCATTCCCTTGAGGATGGTAAACGGACGTGAAGATTTGGTTGATGTGCAATTCTTTGAGCCAGCTTGACATCTTCCTGTCAGTGAATTGTTTGCCATTGTCGCTCACAATTTCCATAGGAAGGCCAAAACGGCAAATGATGTGGCTCCAGATAAATTGCTTCATCGCCTCAGCTGTGATTTTTGCTAGTGGCTTAGCTTCAACCCATTTTGTGAAATAGTCTATCGCCACTACCAAAAATTTCACTCGGCCTTGCGCTTGCGGCAGGGGCCCCACAATATCAATGGCCCATTTGTGAAAAGGCCATGCTGAGGTGACTGGAATCAAGTTGTTTTTTGGACGCATGGTGTTTGGCGCGTAGCTCTGACATGCCTTGCATTTTTGGATTTCTTTTAGCGCATCCAAGTACATGCCTGGCCAATAGTAGCCTGAGCTCATCGCCTTGGCAACCACCATGCGCGGACCAGCGTGAATTCCACAGATTCCCTCATGAATCTCCCTAATCACATAGCTTGCTTCTTCCGCATCCAGGCATTTCATGAGCGGTCCAAGATAAGAGCGCCGGTACACTGTACCATCAAGCAGTTCATAGTTCTGCGCCTTGTGTCTTATCTTTCTCGCCTGTGCGCGATCATCCGGTAACTTCCCCTCTTTCAGGAATTCCATTATTGGAGTTATCCAGGATGAAGGAGTTGTATGAATTACCAGGACCGATTGCGTTTGCACTGACGGGCTGCTCATTATTTCCACCCTGACATCTTTGCCAAAGTGATCAAAATTAGTTGATGCCATTTTACTCAACGCGTCTGCGGACTTGTTTTCGCTTCGCGAGATGTGTATGATTCTGAAGAAGTCAAACTGCTCAACGAGCTTTTTTGCCTGCTCTAGATACAGAGGCATTGTGTTCTCCTTGGCGTCATATAGGCCGTTGACCTGAGCAGCTACCAAGTAAGAATCAACATGCGCCTCTAGTCTTTTAACCCCAAACTTGCGCGCGATGCGCAGACCAGCCAGCAGGGCTTCATACTCAGCCTCATTGTTGGTACTCTTGAAGTCCAACCTGATAGCATAAGTATATTCATGATTATCAGGGTCTACCAGTTTGAGACCTGCGCCAGACCCTTCGCTGTTGGAGGCTCCATCAGTGAATAGCCTCCAAACATCTTCTTCATCATTTGCTCGCGGAGGGTCTACCTCGCGCTGAGCTTCTTCAATCTGTCCCTCTGGGATTTCCGTGATGAAATCCGCCAAAACTTGACCCTTTATTGCTGGACGGGGCTTATAAGTGATCGTGTGTTCACCTAATTCCAGTGCCCACTTTGTCAGCCTTCCGGAGAGCGCGGGACGTCGCAAGACTTGCTGGATGTTGTAACCAGTCAGTACTTCAATAGGATGACCATTGAAGTATCTATGGAGCTTGCGCGACGCGTGTGTTAGCGACAAAACTAACTTTTCCATGATGGAATAGCGCGTCTCAGGGTCTGTGAGCACTCGACTCACATAGTATATTGGCGTTTGGATCCCCTTGCGATCCACCAATAATACTGCGCCAATGGCGCGATCTCCAGCTGACAAGTACAATGTAAGGGTTTCGCCAGGAAGTGGAGCTGTGAGCGCGGGCAGCTTTATGAGACATTCTTTTATCTCATTGAAAGCTTGCTCAGCCTCAGGCGTCCACTTGAATTGGCTCTTCTTCAAACAATTCCTCAAGGTGTTAACGAATGGAGTAGATTTGCTGGCGTGGTTCGCTAGGAACCTGTTGATTGACACCAATCTACCATTCAGCTTCTGAACCTCTTTCATGGTGGCTGGTGAAGGCATGTCAAGGATGGCTTCCACCTTCTCAGGATTCACCTTGAAACCATCCTTAGTGACCATTACACCAAGAAATTTCCCCTCTTCCGCGCCGAAAGTACATTTGCTCGGGTTGAGCTTCATGTTAACTTCCGTTAGGCGCTGAAGAGTTTCCTCGATGTCGTTGAGCATTTGTCTCTCCTCCCTGCTCTTTATCACCAAATCATCAACGTAGACTTCTAGATTCCTTCCGATTTGTTCATTGAAAACAGAATCCATAAGTCTCTGATAGGTGGCGCCCGCATTCTTTAAACCAAAGGGCATTTTTGTGTAACAAAAAACACCCTTGTCGGTTCTGAAGGCCGTCTTGTCTTCATCCTGTGGTGCCATTTGAATCTGGTGATAGCCTTTGTAGGCATCCAGGAAACATTTGAGCTTGAATGGCGCCACGGAGTCCACCTTTGCGTCGATGTTTGGTAGTGGGTAACAGTCTTTCGGACATGCTTTGTTGAGGTCCTTGAAGTCAATACACATCCTCCATGACCCGTTGCTTTTCTTTACCATCACAGGATTGGCTACCCACGTCTGGTATCGGATCGGGCGGATAATGTTTGCGCGCAACAAGTCCTCAACTTGCTCATTCATGGCCTTCGCCTTTTCATCCCCCATGATTCTCTTCTTCTGAGCAATTGGCTCCACCGACTTGAACGTGTTAAGAGAGTGTTGCGCCAAGTCTCGCGGGACCCCAGTCATATCGGAGTGTTGCCACGCGAAGACCGTCATGTATTTTGTGAGCAACCTTTTCACTCTCAATCTGGTGTCGTCTGAAATGGTAGCGCCAATTGTGACCGTTTGGTCGGGGAATTTTGGGTTTAAAATCCACTTCTCTGGCGCATTGTCCGCCGTTGGAAGTTTCATTCTCCCTTCCCGCGGCGTGGTTGTCACTGCGCACAAATGATCGCGGTAAACAAATGCTACGCCTGTTGGTGTAGGGATCCCCAATGCGCCGTGCGCTGGCGATGGTACAGCATTAAATTGGGCAATTGTTCCCCTACCCAGGATCATATTGTGGCATGACGTGGTGGGCAAGACCAAGAAGTTGACCACTTCGGCTCGCTTGTGCTCATCATCCCCCATAGTTAGTTCAAACTGAATCTGGCCTAGGGGATGTATGATTTCATTTGAGACACCACAGATTGGTGCGTTCACAATTTCGAGCCGAGCTTGGTCTGCCGGGTCTAACTTTCTGAAACACTGCTCATACATAATGTCAGATTCGCTTCCAGTGTCCACCAGGACCTTTGACACTTCGTAATGAGCAATGTGTGTGGTAATGACGAGAGGACTGCTTATTGAAGGGCCTCCCCTGATTCTTGGGAAGATGACTTGCTGCTCGCGCCAATCTCCGTGAATTTGCGCGCTTCTCTTTCTTGACGTCTGCCCTTGTCGTCCCCCCTCAGCCACACAGATTCTTTTGTACTTCTTGCTGGCAGAGGCTCCCTCCGGTTGCTCATCTTCTATTCTTTGGTTTTTTACCAAGTGAGCCAGCCTGCCAGACTTTACATCCTTCTCGATCGCATCCTTTAAATGATGGCATGCGTCGGTGTTGTGGCCCGGGGACCTGTGAAATTCACAATATTTACCACTATTTTGCGGCCCCTTGTAGTGTAGTTGCTTGGGAGGCTTGAATTGGACATTCTCAGTACTTAACACCTGTGAAGGTGTTTTAGTGAGGGGAGTCCATATTCTTGGCAGAGGTCTGCTAGGATCTCTGCCGCCCTCCCTCTTGTCACCCTCCCCGTGTTTACGAGCATCCTTTTGGGGCTGGGGTGAGTTTGGTTGCGCTTGTTTTTCCGCGGAAGAAAAACTTGTTGGCTGCAACCTGGACCATACAGAGTTCTGTTTGGCCCTCTTCTCTTTGCTGCGCGGTGATTCAGCCTGGTGCGCTCTTTCTCTTGCCCTATCTTGGGCAATCTGTTTCTCATTTCTCGCGAAAACTCGCGATGCCTCCATTAACTTGGCCCACGTGGTGGGCATACCATCTTTGCTTACGAGAGCTCGTCGTAACTGATCACTGCGCGCGCCTTGTATAAAGGCCACGCGCAGTAGCTGCTCAGTTATGCCCCCGATTGCCAGGGACTCCTGATTGAAACGAGTGATGTAATCTTCAATCGTTTCATCATTCCTGCGGATGCAGTGCATGATGTCATCAGGATCGCGCGTGTGCCTGCGCTGCTGTACGAAGTGGGCCTGGAACTTTTCTAATAGTTCCTCGAAGCCATCAATTTGCCCTGTCGGCAAGCTCTCGAACCATACTCGCGCTGCGCCTGTGAGGCAGCGGGCAAACATATGACACCATGTTGGCATCGTCCAGCTCTCTAGGTTTCCCGTGTTATAGAAACCTTGCAAAAAGTCATCTGGATCTGTCGTGCCATCATATTTCCCCAGACCACTTGGCATCTTGGTCTTGTGCTGGATGGGAGCCTGCGCGATGCGCGCAGTAAACTTTGAGTGTTTTACCAGGATGGCTGGTCTGTAGGGTGTGGTTACGTCCACTTGCCCTCTGACCGGTGGGCTGTATGGCATGTGCAGATCCGGATCTGCTCTGGCTCCTGGCGCCATGTTCACAGGCGCGCGGAGCTGCGAGCCTCCTGCATGAGTATCCCTTGTCTTTCTCATGCTATGCACCTCTTCATCACTGAACTCTGTGTGTGCAGTGTGAACAGAATGCCCTTCTTCCGGCGCGCGCGGCCTTTTTGTGGGCTGCTTCTCCATCGCTTGCCTTTGTGTTTGGTCGGCTAGCTTCTTCTGTTTGATCATTTCAGTGTACTTTTCCATCAGACGCCGCTGCTCATTTATGAGCCATTCATTCGGATCGTCTGCTTCATCTTCTGGACCCATTGGTCCCTTCAGCTTCGCGCCGGCCATATTTTGTAACGTGCGATCGTCTGGAAGAGTTTCAGTCTGGCCGTGAGGGGTTGTGACGAAGGGACGGTTGCTGGTGGTACGCGTAGAATCACGCGGAACCCTCAGAACCTGCTGTCCGTCGTTAACACCCTCACGTTCAATATCCTCCAGAGCTTGATCAACGTTACGAACTCCAGAAACCATGGTGATTGAATTTTTTAGATCTGGATGAGATCTGATTGCCGTTTGTAACAGTGGATGGCGCCAATGAAGAAACGTGGATCTACTCACTGGTAGCAGATCTACTTTCCTCGGGTGTGATTAAACTATTTCACCGATGGTTCTTCTGGATCCGAGTTCTTCCACCTACAAAAAGAACAGCGCCGTTACTTACCCCTCAGAAAGGGACAGAGGGGTCCTCTTTGGGGTAACCCTCCGGCGTGAGAATCAGTATCCTTTGGAGAAGATAATAATGTTGTATGTAAGTGAATCTCAAGGGTATTGCTAAATCGCTGAATACCCTTGATGATGTGACTGTGTGTTTTTCTGTAACTGACTGTGAGTGAATATAATTCAATGTGATTGAATGTGATATCACTGCTTCTAACTGTCAATGATTGAGTGTGAATGAATGTCCATCAAAGTGGAGTTGATGCTGTATTTATAGTGCTAGGGTTTCCACTGGTTGGGCTCAGCCTCGTTGGCCTCCTCCAACCGCACTGCGCCATGTGTCCTCTGGGACACCTGGCGCTTTCTCGTTGGTTGTAATTATGTGGTAGCCCATGTGTCATGCTGAGTTGTCGACCTTTCATTTGGCAGCTGTCAACATCAGCATATTCTTACTCCTTAAAAAGATGCCTTCTAGAAGATTGTCTGACGTGCACAATCAAGGTTGCCCTAACCCTGATTTGGATAAGGACGAGGTTGATTATATGCACGTGTGATATGCGCCCATCCTGAGGATGCGCGAAGTCTTCTTTTTATTCTCACGCGCAGATATTTCATGCGCAGGTGTGATATGCACGAGCGTGTGATATGCGCCGCGCGATGGTGCGCCGCGCGCATATGCGACGCGCGAGCATATGTGATGTGCAAGAGCATGTGATATGCGCCGCGCGTTGATGCGCCGCGCGCATATGTGATGCGCAAGCATATGATGCCTGAGCATGTTTTGTATGCGCCATGCGCCTAGGTTTTGGCTTTGTGCCTTCATAATGTCTTTATCTTGTGGGTTGACCCGCCTTGATTGGTGTTGAGGCGGGTACATACCTCTTCACTTATCATACAGTTTACTATAAGTAATTTTTAAATATCCGGCTTTGGATCATGTTTAGTTTAAAATAAATTTTGGTCAATGTCTTTTTTTTAGTAAAAATGAGTCTGGGTCGAACAGGCATGATCTGAACAATTACTTGCATTTTTTGCGTCTAATATTATTTCTATATTTAACTATAGATAGTTTTATGTTGGCCATTTTCGGGAACCCAATGTGCTGTTGGCCATTTTCGGGAACCCAAAGTGCAAACTAACAAGGTAAGCATATATAGAAGTAATTTAAAAAATTTTGGTTCTTGTGGTGAATATACGAACTTAGATATATTACTTGTAGCGATGGAAAAATAGCCGTGCCAGGCCCCTTAGGTTATTTATGTTATTTTGTAAATTGTAAATGTAACATAATGTTGTATATAATATAAAGAATTTTATAGAGATTTGTAAATTGTACTTGTAGCTATATTTTTTGTTAATATAATATTAATACGTAAATTGCAATTGTAAAATATTCAAATCTAATAAATATTGATTTATTATTATTTTTCTTATTTTTTGCAGTTTCTGGTACCCAACCTCATGTAGTACACGGGGTAATAACCTAAAATAATATATTTATGTTACTTACTTCATTTGAAATAGGCAATTGTAAATGAAAATTACTCGATGGTAGAAAGTAGAGATCGAATAACCAAAGTGGAGCTACGTCACTAAACTATGAAATTATTAATGACGAAATTACTAGATACGTGGAGGGGAAACAAAGAATGGAATGGATGAATAAGTTAATTTTTCAAATTGATGGGCGGGGGAAGCATGCTTGTCGGACTTAGGGACACTAGGTTTGTTGCTAGACAAGTCACGTTAAAGGAAAAATCAGAAAACAATGCTAAGCACGAGAAGGCGTGTGTCGTGAATCAACACACATTCATTCCTTTTGCTTTCGATACATTTGAGTCTCTTTCCCCAGATGTTGCTACGTTTCTGAAAAGAGTTCAGCAGGTCGTGCACAGTAACTCAAAACTACGGTAACTTTGTTTTCAGTAGGATCGGTTTGCCATTCAAAAGTGGGTGGCGGCGCAACTTGTTGCCCGCTTACCTGCCTCTGCATTGTAATTGGATCCTTTTATTATAATATGAGAAATACCGTTTAAATTTTTTCATTTAGATTTAATCAAAACTTCGGGTTCACATCTAAGCTAGATGTGCAATAGCCCTATATTCACTTTCTTGTATGTCAATTATTAATAAAATTACACAATTCAAACAATCGTTTTTTATCTTTAAAACGAATATAGTATTGGTAAAAAAAATAATTTTAGTTATTGTATTTTAGCATAGTAACATAGAGTATTTTTGGGTCGTTGGATATGCTTGCTGGATATTAATGGGCTTGTCAACGTGAGCTTTGGAATGTTGCTGCTTGTAGATGGGCTTGCTGGACTCCAAGGCTGTATAATATCTTCAAAGTTGTAATTTATTGGAATATAAATGATATCTTCGGTAGCGCAGCAAGATTATTATTCATTCATAATTCACAATATTCTCTCTCGTTATTGTTATGAGCTCTTGTTTCTGGTTCGTTTCTAGGGTTTCATATTCATCTTGAAACAGTTAGTTCTTGTATTTAGAGTTAACATAACATATTAATCTTTTTTCAATTGTATTGGTTCTTTTACATGTTGTAGAAGAACAATTATTTGATTTGTAATTTCGGTGATTGAAGAAATAAAGCTTAGATTAAGTTGTTTTTGACATGGTACCAGAGCTTTAGGGCTCGGTCGATTGTTCATCGCTTGTAACTGGTTCTTCCACTGTCTGAATTGATAATTGTTGTATCTAGGGTGTAACATCTCGAAAAATACCATGATTATTTTGGGTTAACAATGTCAACTTTGAAAGCAGAAGGACCCAAAAATATTTTAATAATAAATATGGTAAAGAAATAATAAGATATATATAGATTATAAAGTTGGAAGCATTCCATGTTAAGGAAATGGGAATCCATCCCACATGGAAATAAGGAAGAAAATGAAAATCCGTCACATGGGTATAAATAGGAAAGATAAATCCATCCCACATGGAAAGTAGGAAAAATTTGAAAGTTCTTTATAAGGAGTTGAGTTTTCATAGTAATATTCTTATACTCCATGCATGCACCAGTGGTCCTAACGGAGGGTGTGAAGCACCCGAAGCGCACGCGCACCGGCTCGGGCGATGGGCGCAATGTGGCGCTTTGATTGCGCACTTCGCATCGCCGCGAGCCGCCATAGTATTTTTGGAGAATGGAAGCAAGAACAAGACGTGACAAGTTATCAGAATTTAAGGGACTAAAATGGAGAATCTGAGAATTGAACCCTTCACGCGATGTGAAGGAGCAATAGGTGAGCACTTCGCGCAACGTGAAGGAACCCAAGTCTTATCCTAACAATTTTTGACACGTGTCACCACATGGTGACACGTGGCAGGTTATTTGTCAACTCAGTGAACGTATAGGTCTGCTTCGCGCAACGTGAACAAGAGTTTCGCGCGACGCGAAGGACAAAAGAATTCAATGGCGGTTAAAGGGTCCTTCGCGCGACGCGAAGGGACAGATTGGAAGCCTTTCACGCAACACGAAGGGACACTTTTACTACCTATATATAGGCAACCATGGGTTGAGACTCCAGTCATCCCATCACACGTTACTTTCACATATTACCTCGAAATATGTGCCACGATTCCTACGTTCCGACGTTCGTTTCTCGAAGTACATGCAAGCAGTAGGAGTATTGTTCGTTTGTTTCCTTGTTTACCTTTTGACAAGTAGAAGTGTTGCCCGCGTCAAGCCTAGGCATTTCATATAAACTAGCCATACAAGGTATGGGTTCTGCCCGATTATTTTATTATATATGGCTTACACCCTAGTCGAGAGTATAGTCTATACCTTGATTATATAATAACTGAAAACTAGAAAGTGCTCAATCAGTGAGCTATTAAACACTCTTTCAAGGGTGTTTGCTTCTAGGCAAACCTCCTGGTTGTCTCTGCACCCCTACCTCCTTTATCACTAAGCGGTCATTTAAGGGCCTTAGCTGGTGATCCGGGCTGTTCTCTCTCGACGATAAAGCTTATCCTCCATAGTCTCACTGGCTGACCTTGTGTGCGGATTATCTTGTGTATATTGGTAGTAGCTAAGTAATCTAGAACACTGTGATGCTTGCAGAGCGGTTTCGAGTTGAGTTGGAGATTGTAATTATTATTCAAATTTTAGAATTTGTTATTTCCTAAGCCACATTGGGCCGAGACCTAAGTTATGTCTTAAGGGGAGAATTAAGTAAATAAAATTTTTGTGTCAACGTGTTCACCAGCATGCATTTTTGACGTATTTTATAACTATTTTACAGGTAATCATGAGTAGGTGTTTGGAGATGGAGGATAGCCATTAGACGATCTGATGGCTCAGATGAAGCTTTTGATATTAAAATAATGTAAATTATGGTTTTCATGTTCAAACACTTTGTAACAAACTAACGGGTGTTTAATTCTCGTCTTTTGGAATATATTAATATTTAATCACAACTTTCACTTTACAACCATAAACTCTGATATATTTATAAAATAGGTACCAATGATTGGTCACACGCCTAGGCCCTAAGTCGGGGTGTGACATAGGGTTTTAATCTTGAAACCCTAATTTTCACAATGATCGGGAACTCAATAAAATTTGGGAAACTGTATCACGTTGGCTTGGATAAGGTGCATAAAGTGCTCAAGTACTATAATCGTAACCCTTACGGTTTATTGTGTTTTCTTCGTCATCAAGTACCGGTGATTGTTCTTGAAACTCTACGACTATGGTGAGATCTTTCCTTTATATCTTCTTTTTTTATTGTTTGGCAATAGGCATTCTTGCGTGTTAGGTTATATCTTAACTAAAATGGGTGATGAAACTACTATTATTGTAACTGAGAATAATAAACTTGATGCTGGTAGTCCCTTGTATTTACATGCAAGTGATACAAGTAGTTTAACCATCAAAACTATAAAACTAAAAGGTACTGAAAACCACACTGTATGGGCTAATGTTATGCTTTTGGCATTACAATTTAAAAATAAAACTGGTTTTATTGATGGTACTTGTAAAAAGTCAACTAGTGATGATGTTTTAGCAAAACAATGAGAGAGGTGTAATTATGTTGTTTTGTCTTGGATATTAAATTCTATTTCAGAAGAATTATATTTAGGTCAAGTATATTCTAAACTTGCTTTTGATGTTTCGGCTGATTTAAAAGAGACATATAATAAAATAGATGGATCTGTCTTTGGTCTTTGTTAGGAAATTAATTCCTTGAGTCAAAATGGATCTTCGGCGTCTGAATATTACCACAAACTAAGTTTATGTGGAAACAATTTGATGCTATGGTTCAATTACCATCTTGTAGTTGTAAGACTCCACAAAAGTTTAATGACTTTAATCATTTAATTAAACTAATAAAATTTTTCATGGGATTAGATGATATGTACCAACCTATTAGAACTTCTTTGTTAACTCAAGAACCTCTTCCAACAATTAAAACTGCTTTTTCTATTGTTTCTAGAGAGGAATCTTATAAAAACACAAATTATAAATCTAAAGGTAAAAGTAATAATATTGGTTTTGCTTCAAAAAATATACAATAATTTGATACAAAGAAGAAGTTCAATAGGGAACCTAATTCTACTCTCAAGTGCACACATTGTAATAAAATTGAGCATTATGTGGAGAGATGTATTGAGTTAATAGGATATCCCCAAGGACCTAGGAATAAAATTGGTCTAAATGGTAAAAAAAAAATGTTGTGGCTAATAATTCTACTCAAACTAAGATTGATCAGAGTAATTCTAATTCAAAATTTACTTTAATTCCTAAGCATATAACAAAATTACTATGCTTACTTAATGAAAAGTCAGGAGATGTGCCTTCTAGTTCACGTGTAGGATGTAATGGTCTAGGTTCATTCTCTGCAAGTTGTTTAGTTCAAATGTGTTTTGTTTTGCTTCTAGTTTTCCATCTATTTGTACTGACGGATGTGTTGTTGATTCAGGTGCAAATCTACATATGATTAAAGTGATAAAAATGTGGTTGATCAAATAGATGTATCAGAGTATAATGTTACTGTTAAGCATCCTAATGGGTAAAATTCTAAGGCTTCTAAAATTGGTAGAGTAAAACTAAGTGAGAATATTATATACTAAATGATGTGTTGATTGTACCAGATTATTATGTGAACTTAATGTCTGTTTATAAACTAACAAAGGATAACAAGATAAAAGTAATCTTTAATGAAGATAATTGTTTTTAACGGTATTTACACACAAGAAAGTCCTTGTGACTGGTAATCAGTTAGATGATCTATATTTTTGTGGTGGTGATTCTAGTGCATTTAAGGTGTTTTAGTAGTTTTGATACTCTAAATATGTGGCATGCAAGGTTAGGGCACCCGGTAGATAATGTTTTAAATGTCCTGCAACATGATTTATACTTTACTTTTCAAAACTTTAATCATCCCTGTGAAGTTTTCCATAAGGCTAAACAACATAGGTAACCCTTTCCTTTAAATGATCATAAATCTACAAATTTAGGAGATATTGTGCATTTTGATGTGTGGGGCCCCTATAAAACTAAGAGTATGAAAGGGTTTAGATATTTTCTTAGTGTTGTAGATGATTTTACTTGAGCTGTCTGGTTTTCTTACTGAAAGATAAAACTGAGGTTTTCTAAAATATAAAAACTTTCTTCAAGTTAATTAAAACACAATTTGACAAAGATGTTAGATAGTTAAAGTGATAATGGTTGTAAGTTTGTTAATAAACAAGTCAAAGCATTTTTTTAGAAATCATAGAGTTATTCATCAAACTTCATGTACATACACTCCACAACAGAATGGTGTTGTAGAGAGAAAACACATAAATCTACTGAATGTTTCTAGGTCTTTACTGTTTCAAGGAGGAATTCCTCTGATTATGTGGTCTGAATGTGTTCTAACTGCTGCATATTTAATTAACGGGAAACCCTCTTCTGTGTTGATAGGAAAGTCACCTTATGAGTGTTTATTTGGATTTAAACCCTCTTTGTTACATTTAAGAACCTTTGGATGTCTTTTTTATAGTACTATGTTAAGGCCGTAGAAGGATCAAATTGTATCCGAAGAACAGGGGAATACAAAAAAGTAATAAGAGAGGCGCACAGACCAATCAATCGTATCGGTCGTATTCTTGAATTTGGAATGAAAAGAGGAGTAATGCTTCCTAGCACGGGACACAGAATAAGACCACTTAGATCATAATAGCATTCACATAAATGTTCTAACATAGAGTAGAATCTAACATTGAAGAGATTAGTTAACAACAGTCAAAAGATGGGTGTTTCTAGTAAATTTGAAAAAAGAGTTGATAAATGTGTTTTCTTAGGATACTCTAATGAAAAAAGGGTTACAAATTATATAATTTAAAAAGTAAAACTTTTTTATTTTTCAGGGATGTAAAATTTTATGAAAATGTGTTTCCTTTTTAAAAAATTTTAGTTTTGCAAGATGATGTTTTTGATAATACTCTTTCAGTAAATCATTCAAATTTTCTTGACACATACTAAAGAGTCTAGAGGGTTTTTAAATGAGTCGGCTCCCGATAATAATAGAGGTGGACACTGATTAGTGTGTTAGTAATCAGCCACCTAGCTGTAACTATAGAACTCAGAATGACTCATTTGAGTCAACCAGTCCTATAGAAGGCACTAGTGAGGTAGGTCAAACACATGCTGAAAATGATAGTGACAACTCGGCGGAGGGAAGTGGTCAACAAGGTCCTATAAAACTTTCCAAAAAGATTAAATGATTTTGTTGTTGAAGGAAATGTGAAATATGGATTTGAAAATGTTGTAAACTACTCAAATTTATCCTTAATAATTTGTGTTTTACTACTAATTTGAATAAAAGTGCTGAACAATTTTTTTTTCAAGAAGCTATAAGTGATCCAAATTAGATAAGTGGTATGAATGATGAAATGGATGCTTTGTATAGAAATAACACTTGGGAAGTGTAGATCTTCTCATAGATAGGAAAACCATTGGTAGTAAGTGGGTGTTTAGAATAAAGTATAAATTAAATGAAGAAATAGATAGATATAAAGTTAGGCTTGTAGCTAAGCGGTATAACCAGGAGAAGGGATTGATTTTGATAAAACTTTCTCTCGTGTTGTAAAGATGGTGAATGTTAGATGTGTAATTAGTCTAGTTGTTGAGAATAATTGACCTCTGTTACAACTTGATATTAATAGTGCATTTCTGTATGTTGATCTAATTGAGGATGTTTATATAGAACCTTTTGAAGGTTATAGTAATAAAGGTGATAAAAGAGTGTGTAAATTGCTTAAATATTTGTATGGTTTAAAGCAGGCACCTCATATGTGGAATGAAAAAACTCGTAATTTTGCTAATTGATATGGGTTTTAAACAGTCCAAGTGTGATTATTCATGTTTACTAAAAGTGACAACTTCGTGTTTATTGTATTGTTAGTGTATGTTGATGATATAGTTATCACAGGAAAATGTGTTGAATCTATAGAATATGTTAAAAGTTTGCTAAGGTCTAAGTTTCTGATAAAAGATCTAGGCATACTCAAGTTTTTTTTTAGGAATTGAGGTTTTAAGATCTAAAGAAGGAATATGTTTATCACAACAGAGATATTGTATGAAACTGTTAATTATGTATGGCATGAGAAAAAGAAAAAAATGTTTTGAAAAGTGCGACCGGTTATCAGAAGTTAATTGGAAAGTTAATATATCTTTCGCTTACAAGGCCTGATATATGCTATGATGTTTAGTATTTGAGTCAGCATATGCATAAGCTTTTGACTGGGCATTTAGATCTGGCTTTGAGGTTGTTGAGGTATTTAAAGAAAGCACCTGGTTTAGGTGTATTAATTAGTAAGGGTAAACTTTTGATCTTACTACGTATTCTGATTAAGGTAAAAGACTCTTGATACCCAGAAGTCTGTAACAGGATTTTGTGTGTTTCTCGGTAAGTCTCTTGTTTGTTGGAAAAGTAAAAAAACAAGAGACTATATCAAGGTTGTCTGCTGAGGTAGAGTATATCTCTATGAATTCAGATGCTTGTGAAGTTATCTGGATTGTGAATTTATTAAAAGAGTTGAAGGTTAAGCTACCAGTGTCATTATTTTGTGATAATTCAGCAGCTTTATCTATAATTGCTAATCAGTGTTTCACAATAGAACTAAGAATTTTGAAATAGACTTGTTGTGTTTGAGAGAACCGATTGCAACTGGTGTTATTAAAACTATGGCAATGAATTCTGACAAGCAATTGACATATGTATTCACAAAGGGCTTATTGGTAAGTCAACACTTGACTATGTGTAAATTTTAAGGTTTGTATGATATGTTTGGTAGGGGTGAGCACGGTTCGGTTATTGGGTGAAACCCAAACCGAAGCTGAAGTTATCGGTTATTTTAGAATACCAACCGATCGGTTTTCGATTATTCGGTTATCCGATTTTCGGTTATCTTCGATTTTGGTTACAGTTATTTTCGGGTTTTTTTTATTATGAGTAGACATTACAAAATTTTTTTTAAAAAAATAGATTACTTCATATATATTGAATTCAAAATACAAAGATAGACACGTATTAGGTGAAACGAAACAAATACAAAGTTATTTGAGTAATAAAGTTTAAATTCAACAAAGTTCTTAATAAAAAAAAACTCTAAAAGTTTGGCCAAAATCTTCATTCATTATCTTATTCATCTTCAAAGTTTAGACTCAATCTTCATCATCTTCATAATCTTCATCACCATCAATGGTAGATTCTTTTGGTATTTTCTTTCCAGTCTTAACATCTTAAAAAAAGCAAGTAGAAAACATATGTTCGATTAATCGGTTCGGTTTGTTTTTTTTGTTTTTTTTAAATGGATAACCGAACTTAAACCTAAAAATCGGAGTTTTGAAAAACTAAAAAATTAACCGTCGGTTAATCCCTTGGTTCGGTTTTTTCGGTTCGGTGTTTTTGGTTATTCGGTTTCGATTCGGCTAATTTGGTTTTCTTCTTACCCCTAATGTTTGGACATCAAATTGTGGGGCGGTGTTGAAAATTTTAAATATTTCAATTTGTATGCAAACATAACATTTCGGGTTTTTTCGAATTAGTTTTCTAGTTTGCTTGTGTTTAATATGTGTGAGTATTTTTGGGTTGTTGGATCAGCTTACTAGAGATTAATAGGCTTGTCCACTTGGGCTTTGGAGTGACGCTAGTGGCCTTTGGAATGCTGCTTCTTGTAGATGGGCTTGCTGGATGATGTACATAAAATTATACATCTTTTCGGCATCAAATAATCTCTAAAAACTGCAATTTCTATTAAATAACATAGCACAAAAGGCTACTTACCATAACAAAATGTAATTTCAGGTGAAACCAAGCCCCAAGCGAAGAAATAGGCGAAAAGACGAAGAAAAACGAAAGAAAACACAAGAAAAACAATAAACACGCCCCCATGCATCAAGAAACACGCCCCCATGCTTCTAAACACCAGAAAAGACAAAGATCTACAAGAAAAGACAAAAACTGGGAACAAAAGCATGGGGTCGTGCCTCTCAACCATGGGGCCGTGGTCGTCTACAAGAAAAGACAAAAATGAATTTGGCACATGTCATAAAAATGCACGGGGGCGTGCCTACGTAAGCACGGGGCCGTGCCTCTCACTCCAGATTGCCTATAAATAGTGGCTCATGTTGCACTCATTTGGTGTGCCTTAAAAAGAGTTCTATCCGGTTTTCTCTTATAAAACACACATTAACACTCATATTAAATATCTAGTGAATAGTTTGAAGGCTTGGAGGTCATCACCATCAACCATCATCAATTAACCATCATCATCATCATTAAGAAGGAAGATTCATCTACATTTGGTTAGATTGTT
This sequence comes from Bidens hawaiensis, assembly GCF_021521415.1. Classification (NCBI taxonomy): domain Eukaryota; kingdom Viridiplantae; phylum Streptophyta; class Magnoliopsida; order Asterales; family Asteraceae; genus Bidens; species Bidens hawaiensis. The sequence continues at coordinate 41,652 of NW_027505686.1, read as the reverse complement.
CTAGTTTAATCATGTGTTTGTTATCATCATCCATCCTAATGTTAATCACCATGCTCATTATGAGCTAAACTCCATTTACCATCTAAAATCTATGAAGAAGATTCGTTTTACTTGATGATTATTTAAAACATGTGGTGTAGTCTAGTAAAGTACATGGTTATCTTACAATTATCTTTTGATGAGAAATGTTTCACCATCTTAAAATGCTAATTCAAAGTTGGTCATTGTCAATTATATTGGCAATCGTTCATGATCGATTCATGTTCTTGAAAGATAGAAATTCTTTGATACATTATCGAAACATGGATCCTTATATTGTACTTAGAAATGATGAGATATAAGTTATGATGTATTTCTCTAAGTCTTGGTAATCTGAAAATGGCTTTGCTTAGGATATCATACTAGTTAAAGAAATCATATGTTAACGGAATGTGTAATTATAACCTACATAAATCAACCAAGGGGAGGTTGTGTAACTAAACTACAGCCACCCGAAGTTGTTAGAATTAGTATTTGAGAAATCGAAGTTAATCCTAATCTTTCTACTTTACAAAACTACTTGCCAACTTAAATTGACATTCTTGAGGTAACATGACATTAGGATAGGGTGAACTTTAAAATGCGCATGTTACCTCCTTAGTGCCAAAGATGCTCACTTAAGGCTTAAGGAGTTATCTATCATATATTGCTACGGCAAGTTTATCACATGTTTGAATATTAATTATCAATGCAAAAATGGAGTGGATTCTTGATCTTAGATGGTAACCTTCACGTAATTGAACTACCCGTTTAGAATCTCTCGTCTTGGTCACCTATATATTATATATAAGTATTTATATTTTATAAAAAGTTTGAAAATTAACCACAAAATGATTAAAACCTCCGATTAAAGTAAAACAATGATTTATCATTAGAAACATTTGTGTCCACGGATTGATACTTGGTTCTTACCAATACTATTCTACATATGCGATAGGTACACTTGCCTATTTTGTGTGTGTTTAGTCTTTATAGAAATCACTTTTATAAATTTAAAACACGATCTTGTGCAAAAGCTAAATATCCAATCCATTACATTTTACAATCCACTCGCACACGTACACCAAGTTTTTAGCGTCGTTGCCGGGGACACAGTACGTTTCTAAGAACGATCCAAGTTTTAATTTAATCAATGTTTATAATTGTAAAAATTTTTAATTTTCATTTTATTTTGTTTTTATTAATTACTAATTATATAATTATACGACTAGCCTAATTTTAACTTTTCCTTACCTTTATTTTAATTAATTTAGACCTTAATTTAGTTTAAAATAACTTAGCCTAACTTGTAGTTTAACTTAGACTAACCTTTAGTTTAAATTTAGCTAACTTTTACTTTAGTTTTCATTTTGATTTAGTCTCATGTATGTCCTCTACTTTTGAGCCTGAGCTTGTTTCTCCAATTTCTGAACCGGAACGACTCTTTCGTCGACGAGCGCGTAAACGGACTGCAGAAACCGCTGAAGCAATCAAAGAAGAATCCGTAGACGCCACCAAATCAGGGGAAAATCAAAAAGAAGAAATGATGGCGGCCCAGAACAATGAGCCGAACATGAGCCAATATGCCAAGCCAACTCTCGAAGGCTACGGCAATGCAGTGGCTCCACCCGAAATTACAAAAAATTTCGAAATCAAATCAAGCCCCATTCATATGGTGGAAAATTCAGTTCAATATTATGGTCTCCTTGTGACACTCGTCAATTTCAGGTTAACTCCGTTAACTCAAACTCCGTCAATTCAAAATTAAGATCATTGGATCCATAACGCACATCTCATTACATTTAAACTAAGGGTTTAAATGACGCTTGACAATTACTACATGTGTAGTCTTTCGGAATTTGCATCGAAACGCAAACGAGTTGACACAAACAATTGGTGAACAAATGACGATCATCAAAACAACAAATACGTGATAATCTTATGTTAACATATGTGTTACTTGATTATATTATGTATGATGCTAAACAAGAAACAAGAACTAAGTTAATTATACTAGAAAGTTAGCAAACTAGAAGTTGAGGGACTAAAGTGTAACATCTTGTTATTATTAATAATATTAAAAACCCTAATCCTCTCTTTCTCTCCTCCCAAACCCGATGGCCAGCCCCCCCACTCCCCTCTCTTGAGATCGGCAGCCAACACACACACACATATCACCCTTGTTTGATCTTGGTTTTCACAATTGAAGCATCCTACACTCGTTTCTAAGCACCTCTCACGTGTCTCTTGGCTATTCCTGCGTTTTAAGGTATAAAATATGAAACCCTAACTATTGAATATCATGTATTAAGTGTTTTATGATTGGTATTGGCTAGAGGATGATTGATTATGTGTTAGTGTTTGATATTGATAATCATATGTGATTTTGAACGGTGAAAGATTGATGAATCACTGATTGTTTGTAAACCCTAGAGGGTTATTACTGATTTTGGTGATTAATTACGTTCTTTACATGTTTGGAGTTATGTCGTATGCATAGGATGCATGTTAGATGATCGTTTATGCTTGCTGAGTTTTGACAGCAGTGATTGTTAAATTTGAACGATGTGTAACTTGTTGAATATAAAAGCAAACTGAGCTAATTATGAGTCTACAAGGTAGTACTCTGAGTCTAGTTTTCAGAAAGTCCAACCACGTCTAATTTGGAGGTGTTTTGGTTGGTCAAACAATTTAAATGTGATTAAAGGTCAAAACTGGTACTGGACAGATTGTAAGTTATGATTAGACAACTGTAACTAAATGTTAATGTGGAAATTGGTCGAGGTTGTTAACACTAAAAGGTGCTATATTGAGTCTAGTTTCTAAGGAATATAAATTTGCAATTTTTGGACGTGTAAAAGTTAACTTTTATGATTTTACAAAAACGTTGTGCAAATCAGAATTGTGAGACCTGCTGTTAGGTTGATTTGTAAATATTATATCTCCTGAACTACAAGACCAAATGGGTTGGTTCCACTTCTGGAAGTTAACTTATTGAGTTAAGAACCTAACCCAATTGGTCTTGCATTTGTTGGATTTTTCATTTAACGGGAATTACAAATAACATTCTGTTGCGCATGAATTTGACTGTTGAGAGTTTGCTGTAATGTTTTGATCATTGTGAGAAGTTTATGTGGAATAAAAATACAATAAAATATGTTCTGGAAACCTAACACATGTGTGCTCTTGTGATTATTTTTGATGAATTAATTGATGAGTTATGATCTGTGAATTAGAGTAATCTTTACTAGTAGTAATCTGTCTCGGTAAAGTTAGCTGCTGAACTTTGTGAAAATACATGAAAAGTGCTAGTTGCTAGTTAATTGTTATGTTTTGACCAAATTGCCCTTGCGGGGAATAATTGCTAGATACGTACACTATTAACACTTGACACGTAAGTAGTTACTCACACGTGTAACGTATCACAAGTATGTTTGTTAATTCACACACGATTCACAAACGAAACACGAAACGTATCTCGTGCTTAGGAATTATGTGTCGGGTCTAGAGACTCGATAATAGTTCCGATTCTTAGAAAATCTCCTTGTTGTTATAGAACGCTAGTGAGAGTTTTCTGTGACGCGCATCACTTGGTGACTTGTTTTTGGGAATTCTTCGCAAACAGTGAGTTTCACTTACCCCTTTAAACTGTTTTAAACGCTTTTCACTTGGGGGAGATAACATACTCCGAAAAACGCATTTAAGATTTTGTTAGTAAATTATATATCACTTGTAAAGGCTAAGTGGCAAACGAAACAATTGAAGTCCTACACATCGAACCGGTTAATATTTGGATAATAGCGAGTCACTGTTGAGTAGTACTACTGGGTTTGACAAACCCCACCCAACGCTAAACTCGACTGGAGGTCGAGTGGGTGTAATTTTGGCTAACACATACCATGGTCTGGATGACCTGGTGGCAAGGCACTTGATAAACAGTCAGCTTCGGTGTCGAACACTTAGTAATACTTGTTGTATAGGCTAGCTACCTATCGATATATAATTATTTAACAATATCTGGTAAACGCAAAACGCTGAACGCAAAACGCTGAACGCAAAACGCTAAACGCTTTATTTTACATAAACTTGTGAACTCACCAACCTTGGGTTGACACTTTTAGTATGTTATTCTCAGGTAGCCGAGGCGGGCGCGCGGTATAGGATCATGCATTGCTTGAAACGTTTTTGTTATGCAAACTATTTTTAAAACTGTTATCATTTGGTTTAAGTCGTCCTGCCTGACGCAACATTTATTTCATGGTTTTTACGCTTCCGCATTTAATTACTCGTAAACGTTTTCGTGGTTTGAAAACTTTGTTTTATGGTTTGATTATAACTAATGAATCCGATCCTGTTAGTTCACACCCTCTGACGGTAAAACTCCGTTAGTGGATTTTGAGGGTGTGACACTCCTCGACGAAGACCTCTTTCTCATATATCTCGATTCTTACGAATCTGCTGAACCTTTAAAATCCAAAACTGTTTAGACGATCAAATCAAGCTCAAACTATTTCCTTTCTCTCTGAGGGGCCAAGCCCTAGAATGGATAGAATCTATTTCCTCTTGTTCCATCACCACTTGGGACTAGATGGTTGAACAGTTTCTCCTCAAATATTTTCCGCCTGATAAAACTGCCATATACCGAGCCAGCATTACTGGATTCCGGACCGATGATGATGAATCGTTACACGCAGCATGGGAGAGATACAAAAGTCTTCTGAGAAGATGCCCACACCATGGACTGAGCGTATGGTTACAAGTACAAACTTTCTTTGATACACAATCCAGTCAAAACAAACAGGCCATCGACCAAATCGCTGGTGGAGACCTGAGATCCAAATCACCTAACGAAGCATTTGAAGTCCTGGAGAAGGCCGCAAAGAAGAGTTTCGCTTACAACCCACCAAGATCTACACCAACCCATAAAGGAATACACCATGTTGATTCCAACACTCTTGTCACAGCTCAGCTTGAAGCCCTTTCTAAAAAATTCGAACAACTTCAAGCTGAGCTATTAAAAACCAGACTCACATGTGACACTTGTGGAGGAAATCATAATGACTGCAAACAAGTCATCATGTCCATGGAAGAAGTCGATTTCATCGCTCGGTAGAACAACGCTTTCAGCAACAACTACAATCTAGGATGGAGAAACCACCCGAACTTCAGCTGGAAAGATGGAGGTAACACTCAACCCTTACCCGGATTCGAGAAAAGACCGATAAATCAATCTTCCACCCTAAACCTCAATTCCAAGATCAAAGTTCTAGTAGCCATCAAAACCCGAGCTACTCAAAGATCGAAGAAATGCTAATTCAACTCATGACCAAAACAAATGAAGCAGAAAAGAAGGCCGTCTGAAGAGCTGTTGATATTAGCGGAGTATTATTAAAACATGAAGCCGACCTCAAAAGCCAACAATCATCACTATAGAATCTAGAAACTCAAATCGGATAAATTGCCCGACAATTATCCGAAAGACCACCCGTCACTCTTCCAAGCAACACAATCACCAACTCGAATGCGAAAGCTAACGCTGTTACACTCAGAAGCGGTACAACCACTGTTGCCTCACCAACTTCATGACCAGTTACGGAAAAGGAGTCTCCTAATGAAACACAGGAAAGACTAACCCTAATGGGCACCGTATAACCCAAGGAGCCAGTCCGAACTTATGTTCCACCTATTCCATACCCTAGAAGGCTGAAGCAGGAACGATTGGAAGCTCAGTACAAGAAGTTTTTAGAACTCTTCAAACAACTCCATATCAACATCCCTTTTGTCGAAGCCATCGCTCAAATGCCAAAATATGCCAAGTTTCTCAAAGAAGTGCTGACAAACAAAAGGAAGCTGGAGGAACTCTCACATGTCACCCTAAGTGAAGAATGTTCAGCAGTCCTCCAAAGCAAGCTGCCAACAAAAATGACCGATCCATGGAGCTTTACTATCCCTTGTCTTATAGGAAATTTGTCTGTTAGCAATTCCTTGGCTAACCAAGGAGCTAGTATTAATTTAATGCCTTATACGGTTTTTGCAAAACTAGGGATAGGAGAACCGAAGCCCACCCGCATGAGCATTCAATTAGTTGACCAATCTGTTAAATATCCTTAGGGAATTGTTGAAAACATGCTTGTCAAAATTGACAGATTTGTTTTCCCAGTAGATTTTGTGATTCTAGATATGGAGGAAGATAAAAGTGTACATCTGATTTTAGGAAGTCCCTTTTTAGCCACTGCAAAAGCTACTTTTGATGTTTGCACCGGCAAACTCACTCTCATGGTCAATGACGAGGCAATCACTTTTGACATAGGAAAATCTATGCAGTATCCGCAACATCACGATGACACATTATATTGTGTTGACATCATAGATTCCATCGTAAGTTGCTATATGCAAGATTCCTCCATTAATACACTGCTAGAAACACTAGTCTTAGACAGAACACTCAACATACCCATATTAGAAAACGAAAATATCAATGTTGATTATCAGGAAGCATCAGAAGTAGTATATGAAATCACCGAATATAATGAAAAATCAAAACTATCAATTGAAGAACCACCGGCCTTAGAGTTAAAAGAACTACCAAACCATCTCGAATACGCCTTTCTAGAAAAAGACTTTCAACTCCCAGTAATTATTTCATCTCACCTTTCTAAAGAAGAGAAAGACGAACTTCTTAAGGTTCTTAAGAGTCATAAGAAGGCTATCGCATGGAAGATCATGGATATCAAGGGCATCAGTCCCTCCTTTTGTACTCACAAAATTCTCATGGAGGAAGAATACAAACCCGTGATCCAACATCAAAGACGTCTCAATCCCAATATGCAAGATGTGGTGAAGAAGGAAGTAATCAAACTACTTGATGCCAGATTAATCTACCCAATCTCAGATTCACCTTGGGTTACTCCCGTTCAAGTAGTACCAAAGAAGGGAGGAATGACGGTCGTAATGAACGAGAAAGACGAACTAATACCAATGAGGACCATTACAGGCTGGCGAGTTTGCATTAACTACCGGAAGCTTAATGACGCCATAAGAAAAGATCATATTTCACTTCCTTTTATCGACCAAATGCTTGAGCGATTATCTGGAAAAATGTTCTACTGTTTCCTTGATGGATTCTCTGGATACTTTCAAATTCCCATCGCTCCTGAGGATCAGGAAAAAACTACCTTTACATGTCCGTATGGAACATTCGCCTACCGAAGAATGCCATTTGGATTATCCAATGCTCCAGCCACCTTCCAACGTTGCTTGGTGGCCATGTTTCATGAAATGATCGAGCACTCTATGGAAGTTTTCACGGACGACTTCTCAGTCTTTGGAGATTCCTTTGATCATTGTTTGAAAAACCTAGACAAAATGTTCGCTAGATGTGAAGAAGTAAACTTAATACTCAACTGGGAAAAATGCTACTTTATGGTCAAAGAGGGCATTGTTCTCGGTCACAAGATATCCCAAGACGGATTAGAAGTTGATAGGGCCAAAATAAAAACTATCTCTAAACTTCCACCACCAACTTCAGTTAAAGCCATTAGAAGTTTTCTAGGTCACGCAGTATTCTACCGCCTCTTCATAAAAGACTTCTCCAAAATTGCTAGACCTGTGACCAAACTTCTGGAGAAAGACGCACTATTCGTCTTCTCTGAAGAATGTGTTGACTCATTCAACATATTAGCGGACAAACTTGTCAACGCACCAATCATGACTACACCCGATTGGACCGTTCCATTCGAAATCATGTGCGATGCAAGTGACTTTGCAGTTGGAGCCGTACTCGGACAACGCAAGGAAAAACACTTTCACCCAATCTACTATGCCAATAAAACTCTTAACGATGCACAAGAAAATTACACCACAACAGAAAAAGAGTTGCTAGCAGTAGTTTTTGCTTTTGAAAAATTTAGATCATACCTCGTTCTTTCCAAAACCATAGTGTACACCGACCATGCCGCAATACGTTACCTCTTCAACAAGCAAGATGCCAAACCCAGACTTATCCGATGGATCCTACTACTCCAAGAATTTGACATAGAAGTCAAAAACAAAAAGGGAGAAGAGAATGCCGCCGCAAACCACCTCTCACGTTTAGAATGCCCAGCTTCAGAAGAACTTCACAAGAAAACTATCAACGATAATTTCCCACATGAAATTCTCATGCGCATCCAAGCGGTCATAGAGGAGAAAGACGAAAGTCCTTGGTATGCCGACTTCGCAAACTACCTAGCTTGTAAAATCTTAAGAAAAGGACTTACTCATCAACAGCGGAAGAAATTCTTCTCCGACCTTAAGTTCTACTTCTGGGAAGATCCATACTTGTTTAGGATAGGTGCCGATCAGGTTATTCGTAGGTGTGTAGCTGGAAAGGAAGCCCTAGATATTCTCAAACACTACCATGAAGGACCAACTGGTGGGCACCACGGTACCGCCACTACGGTCAGAAAAAGTGTTTGATGCAGGATTCTTCTGGCCCACCATATACAAAGATACACATGCTTTGATCCAAGCATGTGATTCTTGTCAAAGAACCAGAAACATCTCAGCAAAAAATGAGATGGCTCAAAAAGGCATTAAAATTTGTGAAGTCTTTGATGTATTGGGAATAGATTTCATGGGCCCATTTCCTAACTCATTCAGAAATAAATACATCCTTGTAGCAGTCAACTACGTATCTAAATGGGTAGAAGCACAAGCTCTTCCCACTAACGATGCTCGAGTAGTTGTACGATTTATTAAAAAATTATTTTCACGATTCGGCACTCCAAAAGCCCTAATCAGCGACAGAGGTACCCACTTCTATAATGCTTTAATGGACAAAGTTTTAGCACGATATGGAGTTCATCACCGACTGGCAACACCATATCACCCTCAGACTAGTGGGCAGGTAGAGGTCTCAAATCAAGGAATCAAAATGATCTTAGAAAGAACCATAGGGATGAATAGCAAAAATTGGGCAGATAAGTTAGATGACGCTTTGTGGGCCCTCAGGACGGCTTACAAAACCCCCATAGGAACGACACCCTTCAAACTCGTTTACGGGAAAGCATGTCATCTACCAGTAGGATTAAAACACAAAGCCTACTGGGCTCTCAGAGCAGTAAACTTTGATCTAACGTCCGCCGACATAAACCGGGAAGATCAAATCCACGAGCTCGAGGAACTAAGAACATTAGCGTATTAAAATTTCTGGTCTTACAAAGAAAAGACTAAACACCTGCACGACGCCCATTTAAAAGGAAACAAGAAATTCCAAGTTGGCGATCGTGTACTGTTATACAACACACTTTTACGTCTTTTTTCCTGGAAAATTGAAATCACGATGGACAGGCCCATACATAGTTGAATCAGTCTTTGATTACGGGACAGTTGAGATTTCAAATTCAAATGGCCAAAAGTTTAAAGTAAATGGGCATCGGTTAAAACCATATATCGATGGACCATTTGAAGAAATTTTGGAGGTAGTAACCCTCCAACTCCCTAAATAGGAAATTAAGGAAACAAGGTCCGGCCAAGACCTTCACAAAACTAGGCCTTGTAAATACATGAATATATATATATATAATTATTAAAACTACAAAAACATGGGGGCGTGCTCCCAAAAGCACGGTCCCGTGCCAAAAATTGCGGACCAGAGTCTTTGCTGCAAAAAACAAAATCTCAGTCAGACTGGCTTGTAACAGAATTGTTAGAGCAAAAACACGGGTCGTGCTTCCAAAAGAATGGGGCCATGTTTAAGAATCTGGTTGGCTATAAAAGGCACCTCTTGCCATTGCATTCCATGCACCAACCAAAACCAAGACAATTCTCTCTGAAAATTCAACATGCCTACTGAAATGAGTGAAGCAATTCCCGTTCCTCGACACCCGAGAAACGATGCCCGCCATGTTTCCAAATCCAAGCTTCTCTTGAAACTTCAAAACTCGTTAAAGAACTCATCGAAATGAATCTCCTTGCTGAGATGCGCCTCGTTCAACTCACCGAATCAGTGGAAAAAAATGAAAATGGAACTTCGAAACGTCAATGAACAACTCCAGTTTCAAGTTCTCGGTTTCACGTACATTCCACCACCAGGACCATTCGGCGGAGGAGAGCCTTTTGGGGACATTTAGGAAACTTAATTTTCTGTTCTTATGTGTAAACAAGTGCATTACGCACAATATGCTAGGAACTTCGGGCTTAACCCGAATATTTTCTTATTTCTAGGAAAACCGGGCTTATCCCGTATTTGTTTTAGGACCTTTTAATTTTAATAAAAAGTAATGGTTAGGATGACTAAACTTCTAAAATAACATACTAAACATCATTCTAAGAAATCCAGCTCTCGCATTTTGCTGAAAAAATACAAGAAAATTATCAGTGACAAAAGGCATGGGTCGTGCTTCCAGAAGCACGAGGACGTGGTCACCCTAGAATCTTCAGCATGATACGCGCTGACTCCGTACAATTCTATGACTCAGAAACATTTATTCCCCTAGCAGCATGGGGCCGTGCCTACATAAGCACGGGGCCGTGTTCAATTTTCCAGTCTCTATATAATTCATGCATAAACTCACTATTCAATTCACACCAAACACAACATTACTGAAATGGAAAGCAAGAAGGTTGAATGGAGGCCAGTGAGGAAAGGCAAGCAACATGAATCTTCCTCACACCTTGAGGAGGAGGTCATGAGGCTACAATGTATCATGAGAGACCAAGTTGAAAGTAACATTTAAACCGAAGCTCGCGTGGTCGAGCTAATCAACAAAGTCGAACTACTTAGTTTCTAACACTTCCATGTTGTGGATGGCCACCACAAAGATGTGGCTTCCAAGCTCAACTTTCTCAACTGGGAAATCGTAAAGCTCGACAAAAAAAAACTTTCCAGGCTCTTGGAAGCCAAACGAGCACCACCACACACTCAAGACTTGTTCGGGAATGGTGGTCGTTGAAGTCCCGACTTTGTTTCACGTTGAAGTTGCTCCCGCTAGTGTTATGTGTTAGGATCTAGGATTGTTGTTGTACTTTTCATTTCTACTATGTTTAATCATGTCTTTATGTTTTATGTTTTAATGAAATTTAAGACTTTTAATTACTATCTTAAACTAACCAAAATCAGTTAAAAACGAAGTAGCTCGACATATAAACAAAATCAAAAGAAAAACTGTTTGCATCATGCAGCACGGTACTGTGCTTCCAAAAGCACGGCGCCGTGCTTTTAACCCCAGTACAATTACGATTTTATAATTATTAAAATAACTTTTCCCAACCATCAACCCTAACACCCACTTCGTTTCTGAACGATCAACCGCCGAACAACCCCTATTACACTAATTTCTTCATCAAATCTTCAATTCGGAACCAAAGGTATGTTAATTTAATGATTATATTGTTCAAATTCATCGTTCTAGGTTTAGTTTAACCCTAAAATCTCTCAAATCGACCAAATCGGGTCTAAACCCGAAAATGATATGGGTTATTCTATTAGTATATGATGAATAGATTGTTGAATAATTGATTGTTAAGGTTAATTGGAAGGAACAATTCGGGTTTTTGAACATCCAACAAACTAATAAACCCAATTGTTATAATCGGTTAGAAACGAAGGTTCGATTCTAAATAGAGTGGAAATTAGTATTAAAAACACGAGCCGTGCCTTAAACAACACGAATCGTGGTCAACCAAAAGTCAAAAATCAATAGAACCTGAACAGCAGCAACAGCACGGTACCGTGCTTCTGAAAGCACGCCGCCATGCTTTGCTCTTTGTTCCAACACATTGAAATTTTTTGTCGAATTTTGACTAATTTGGGTATGAATTGCAGATGGCCGAGTATGAGGATAATGTTCATGCATTTTTAGTCTTTACCGGACGAATGGCAAGGGACAGACAAACTAATGCAAGACTAACCGACCTAAACAGACGATTTCTAGAACCTAACTTCTACGCTTACAGAAACACATTGCGCCAAGTTAATCAATGGGACCGATACAAGACATTTGTGAAAGGGCCTCGGACAAGGGTCTTTGAGCAAACGGGAGAGGCAGTGACAAAACTGACAAAGGAGTTCTTGGCCTTTTTCAACATAAAGAAGAAGAAATTTGACATGTGGGATGAAGATGCAATCTAGTTTAGATGTGGGGGTGAATGGCACACAACTTCTGTCACCCAACTGGGAATTGATCTGGGAATCTACACTACCGAGGAAACTGACTCAGACATTTGGTTTAATGCTAAAACAACATTTGCAGATGAAGATGCTGATGAGGAAGCTGAAGCTGGAAACACACATTTAGAGGCTTGGGAACAACTGAGTTATGGTACTGAAGAATACAATGCAAGCATCTCAAAGAGCACAGCACTACGTGACCCGCTCATGAGGTACATTCACCGTTTGCTCAGTCACACTGCCAAGGCTCGAGGTCAAAGTGAAGGGGTTGTTAACCTAAGGGATCCTTGGGCACTGTACTACATGAAGAATGGCATACATTGCAACATCACAATGTTATTCTGCAAGCTTTTCATGACAAATGCAGCTGTAAAAGGAAATACCCCGATTTTTTGTGGCCCTTGGATCTATAACCTTTATGAGGCATATAATGTGGATAGAGAAGGGACCCGAAGCCCAGATCCGATAGCTCTCAGCTTTGTTTATTGCGAAAGCATGCAAATGGTTCAGAGAATCAGGCAGAATCCAGATGTGTGGAGATTTTGTGATAAGAATAACCAGGTTTGGGACCCAGAAGACCCTGTAGAAATGATGATTCAGGATGTGCACGAGAGGAGAGGATCACCACCCAGACAGTACCGCCGCCGCATCTACGATCAGCAAGGAGGCCATCTTCATCAGGGGACGGCCCGAGCTCGTCATACGACAGCCGATACTCTTTCGAGGGTCTGTATGGACTCATCGATCAATTCTCAGCTAACACTACCGCATCATTTGACAGAATCACATGTCATATTGCATCATCAGACGCACAGAGGGCAGCGGAGTATGAGGAGACAAGGAAAGAGATTCATCGGTTGGGCTATCGCATGGATAGGCAATGGGGACCATTTGACCCGGACACGGGTAACTGATGAGCCGCGGCACTGGTAGGTCGGGTACGGGTATGGGCATGGTTTGGTAGTCATTTCATGACACTTTTTATTATTATTATGTGTGTTTTAAACAATTTACTTTATGTCGTACTTGTTTATTTGTTGGTTTGGTTGGATACTTTTATGGCCGTAGGTGCCAAGACATTATGGTAGGTACTAATTTAGCCCGATAGGGCAAGGGATGGATGGTTCCATACCCAATCTTCAGCAAATTATGCTTGGTTGTTTGTGGTTGTTTGCAGTTTTATTTTTATACAGGTACAAAAACAGGAAAACGGATGATAAAAAGGGGACGCTCTGTCGAAATTTCGTTAACCCTTAGGGAAGTAACTCTCCATATTAACCCACTATACTCAATTAAATTTTTATCTTTTCATGAATCTTTTCACATTGAGGACAATGTGAGATTCAAGTGTGGGGAGGAGAATTACTTGACCAATTGTTTGTTCAAATTCTCTAATCAATAAATAGTTTTGCAGAAAACAAATATTATTTTTATAAAACCGTAAGAGAAATCCATGAAATTTTTTTCGCAAATAACCAATTACTACTCCAATAACAAAAGGAAAGTGAAAAGGTAAAAAGAAGTTATGTAATATTGAGAAAAGTTTTATGCAAAATATGGCGTTAATACCCAATTCCTCTGTTACTGTGAGATAAACCTCATGCCATACAAATATTTTTCGGAAGCTTTGAGTGAGTCACATGTATCGTGTGATTTAGAACTTGTCGCAATTATTCAATTCAAGACCGCACGAAGCATTGTGTAAAGAAGAAGGTAATATTGTCACAATCCCATCAAACCATTCTCCAAATTACAAAACCCAAAAACCTTAACCAAAACCCTACCACTTTATCCATCTCACTGGTAAAATACAATACTGGTCTTTTACCGGCAGACCCTAAAGAACTGGAAATGCATTCTTTCGATTTCAATTTCCTTTGCTGCATACATTTCACAAAACCTAGGTTGCCTCCAGAACATAGGGAGAGAATCTTTCTCTTTAGTAATGAGGTGAGGAAAAAGTGGCGCCAAGACGAACAAAGGCCACCATTTTGTGGAATTTCCAAAAACGCAATGAAGATAAGAGCAAAAAGATACGAATGATGCTTAGGTTGCGGAAACTGGTCCCACGAAGGAAGATGTAGAAAGAGTCAAACTCAGTCTCAACATGAATATACCAAACTAATGAGGGTGGGGGATATTAGGCTCAAAGCCGAACGGTCCACTAGAGTTGGAAGTTATGTTTAGAACAGAATTGAGGAAGAACTGATCCACATCCTCGACAAAACTGATCTTGACGATTTGATCTTAAAAGAGTCATTAGGTCTCTAATATATATATATATATATATATATATAGTTTTCGGGATAAAAAGCTAACTATCGAAGAAATCTCAGAATCCCCGACAATCAGAAAAAGTTGTATTTACCATCGTCAACCAAGAGCCCTTATCCACCACAAAATACAAAATCCAAGTCACACAAAACCAACCCGTATTACCTTCTGATTTATGCAACCCTTCACAAAGGTGGAGATTTGAACTTGTTACAAGTTTATTTATCAAAGCTTGCATTCTAACTAAGAGTGTTCACATACATACATCACAGGTATGATCAGATATAAAGGCGAGAGTGAGTGAACATTGTGAGAACGTGACGTTTTGCATAAACGGAAGCTCATAAAAACAAAATTTCCTTTTTACTTATCACTAATACGAATTAAGATTGGTTATTTTGTTTCCATTTTCTTGGAGCTCGTTTAAGGGATGGCTATAATCCAAGTTTACTGTTTTTAGAGAAGATTTATTAAAAGATTGCTTGAGGACAAGCAATGTTCAAGTGTGGGGATGTTTGATGTACATAAAATTATACATCTTTTTGGCATCAAATAATCTTTAAAAACTGCAATTTTTATTAAATAACATAGCACAAAAGGCTACTTATCATAATAAAATGCAATTTCAGGTGAAACCAAGCCCCGAACGAAGAAACAAACGAAAAGACGAAGAAAAATGAAAAAAAAACACAATATGCCTCAAGAAACACGCCCCCATGCCTTAAGAAACATGCCCCCATGCTTCTGAACACCAAAAAAGACAAAAATCTACAAGAAAAGACAAAAACTGGAAACAAAAGCACGGGGCCGTGCCTCTCAACCACGGGGCCGTGGTCGTCTACAAGAAAAGACAAAAATGAATTTGGCACATGTCATAAAAATGCACGGGGGCGTGCCTACGTAAGCACGGGGCCGTGCCTCTCACTCCAGATTGCCTATAAATAGTGGCTCATGTTGCACTCATTTGGTGTGCCTTGAAAAGAGTTATATCCGGTTTTCTCTTATAAAAACACACACTAACACTCATATTGAAGATCTAGTGAAGAGTTTGAAGGCTTGGAGGTCATCACCATCAACCATCATCATCATCATTAAGAAGGAAGATTCATCTATATTTGGTTAGATTATTCTAGTTTAATCATGTGTTTGTTAGGATGATAAATCCATCCTAATGTTAATCACCATGCTCATTATGATCTAAACTCCATTTACCATCTAAAATCTATGAAGAAGCTTTGTTTTACTTGATGATTATTTAAAACATGTGGTGTAGTCTAGTAAAGTACATGGTTATCTTACAATTATCTTTTGATGAGAAATGTTTCATCATCTTAAAATGCTAATTCAAAGTTGGTCATTGTCAATTATATTGGCAATCGTTCATGATCGATTCATGTTCTTGAAAGATAGAAATTCTTTGATACATTATCGAAACATGGATCCTTATATTGTACCTAGAAATGATGAGATATAAGTTATGATGTATTTCTCTAAGTCTTGGTAATCCGAAAATGGCTTTGCTTAGGATATCATGCTAGTTAAAGAAATCATATGTTAACGGAATGTGTAATTATAACCTACATAAATCAACCAAGGGGAGGTTGTGTGACTAAACTACAGCCACCCGAAGTTGTTAGAATTAGTATTTGAGAAATCGAAGTCAATCCTAATCTTTCTACTTTACGTAACTACTTGCCAATTTAAATTGACATTCTTGAGGTAGCATGACATTAGGAAAGGGTAGACTTTAAATGCGCATGTTACCTCCTTAGTGCCAAAGATGCTCACTTAAGGCTTAAGGAGCTATTTATCATATATTGCTACGACAAGTTTACCACATGTTTGAATATTAATTATTAATGCTAAAATGGAGTGGATTATTGATCTTAGATGGTAACCTTCACTTAATTGAACTACTCGTTTAGAATCTCTCGTCTTGGTCACCTATATATTATATATAAGTCTTTATATTTTATAAAAAGTTCAAAAATTAACCCCAAAATAATTAAAACCTCCGATTAAAGTAAAACAACGATTTTTCATTATAAACATTTGTGTCCACGGATCGATACTTGCCTATTTTATGTGTGTTTAGTCTTTGTAGAAATTACTTTTATAAATTTAAAACATGATCATGTGCAAAAGCTAAATATTCAATCCATTACATTTTACAATCCACTCGCACACGTACACCACTAGACTCCGAGGCTGTTTATCCGAGGTTGTATAATATCTCCGGAGCTTTTATTTTATTGGAATACTAGCTAGGTGTCCGCGCGATACAGTGAGGTACGCACAGAAACACAGTCGAACACATAATCGGTTGGGTTACGTGGCACTGGACACGTATTTATTGGTCCTGGTACATGTAAAAAATGTAATCCGTGTAAGTAATGCATGAACACACGCAACATGTGGAGAAAATCAATAAGCAAAAGCTGAAACATACAACAGGTTTTAAATAAATTATCTTCTAAACCAACCTACTTTGACCCGAATCTCATTCCAACCCGACATCGTTCTAACCTAAAACATGTTCTGATCTTACCTCTATCAACCCGAACTCATACCAATCCAACCTGAACCAAACTAACCATTTTTTTTGTATCGACTAGTTCCGACACAAATCCGGTCTGACACATGACACGAGCCCACCCAACCCGATCTGTTGTCCGTCCCAACTGGTAATCACGTAATATGTTAACTTGTTGAAATTAAAAAAATAAACAATTTCATACTCAAATTAAAAGAGAATAAAATGCTCGTTTTTTCTGTGTAACATTTAAAAAAAATATTAACGTATGAAAATGTTATGACCGTTAAAAAATCGTAGGGATAGTTAATTTAGAAAATGGGGTAAATGTGTAAGTATTTAGTAAGTTGACACAAGTTGATTAAAGTTGAAAGACCATCATTGTAAGTATATTTTAAAATAAAATTATTTAACCGTATAATATGTGAGCAAAGACTATCTTACTCCCAAATTCTCAAAATCACATGCATTGTTAATTGTACTTAAGGCACTCATACTTGTACCTCTTAAACCTTCCCATTTGCTTTATATACAGTATAGATATAGATATATATAAACGATATCTTCAGTAGCACAGCAAGATTATTATTCATTCACAATTCACAATATTCTCTCTCGTTATTGTTCAGAGCTCTTGGAATTATTAGTTCTTGTATTCAGAGTTAACATAATTTGTTAATTTCTTTTCAATTGTATAGGTTCTTTTTCAAGTTGTAGAAGAACAGATTTATTGATTTGTAATTTTGGTGTTTGAAGCAATAAAGTTTGGATTAAGTTTTGACAGTTAGGGGGTGTTTGTTTACCTCTTAATGGGAGCTATTCAGATGCAAGGTCTTAATCGCTCAGAATGTTTGGTTGATGAAAAGGTAACGTCTGAATGGGGTCTTACCCATTCAGCTAAAAACTATCGTTGAACGAAATCAGACCTATATACCCCTCCTTCAACGCACACATCAGTTCGTTAATCAATAGCAGCGCTCTCCCTTTCCTTCACCGCCGGAGTCACAGCCTCTCACCACTGCCGGACCTTGGCACCTTACCGTCGGACTCCGCCGCCAAATGCCGCCGTCTCTCACTACCGGACCTCGCTGCTTCTATCTTCTTTCTTCTTGTTCTCAACTTATCGGTGATTTTAATGTGATTTTGCTTATGCGGTTCAAGTTCTGTGTCTTTCAATTTTGATTAAGAATCGATTTTGTTAAGCATTTACTATTTTACTTTTAGGGTTTAGGGTACATACATGGTGTTTAGGTAAACATAGTATTGTGGTTTCAACTGGGTTATCATTTTCATCTTCTACAGAATCATGAATATGTCTAGTCGAATTTGCAATTATAATAGGTTTGATTATTGATTATGAGTTTGGGGACCTTCAATTGCATATAGTTAGCAAGAACACAAATCTGATGAACCATGGACTGATAATTGGTCTCATCTGCAGCACCTACATTAGAATACGAGTCCACAGTTGGGTTTTTTTAGTGTTTTACTCTATGCGCTCTGAAATCAGGCTTCTGTTATGACCTTTTGCTGTTTCATTAAGATGTTCATTGATATTTGAAGATATTTGCATAACCTCATCTTGCCTGATGAGGCTATAATCGTGAACATACTCGGTGTGTGTGCTCATCTTGGAGCTCTCGAGATCGGCTTTGGGTTCTCATCCTGCCGGAATTTACTAGTTCTGATATAATTGCTATTTGTTTTGCTGTATAACATTCTCATATTCATGTAATTATAAATTATAATTATAAATTATAAATATAGTATAAAAGAGAGGGTTGGCGTCGCAGTGCTTGTACAAGGTTATTAGTTTCGGTATATAGGATATATTTGTGTGGTATAAACATGATCTGCTTGTGTGGTAAACTGGCTATACTGCTTTAGTTAAAAGTCTTCTCCTCTCGGTGCGCGCATGTGTTCGAGTCTTGCTTTCGAGATCATTTTTACATTTGAGTAATTGTAGGTTGGGTCCACCAATTTATACTCTTCATTTTGTTTAGCACGTGTACAAGCCACCTGTCTCATTCGGTTGTACTGTTCACATATATCTACTTTTTTTGTCAGTCCATTGCATTTTGTACGTATTTTCCAAAGACAAACCGAAGATTCGATATTTAAGGTAATCATTGTTTTGTGTTTCTATCTGCACCTCGAATTCGATGTTTGGTTGATGTATGAAGAGTTGTGGCTGTGAAGGATATAACATATTGTTGCATTGCTGTATATTTTGATAGTTGTTTTTATTTGGTTTTTATTTTAGGAGGGTTTCAACTATTGTCTTTGGCATTATACTGTTTTTGCTGAGTTTAGTTAGTTCTGTTACGGTTGGTGTTGGGTATAGAAGTCTTAAGTGCAGGCATGTGGCTATAACATGATAAGACAAATATCATGCATTCACAAAAATATGTATAACACAAATATTCAAATTGTCTTGTTTTGTTGTGCATTATTTTGACTTGTGTTGGCTCTTAAATGTGCAGGTCTTTTCGTTTCCTGCTTTGGACGTCATTGTTTGCGTTGTTGGAGTTAGGCAATTTTGGGTCGCGATCGTAAAGTTATTGCAAATTGAACAAATTTATATTTGGAAGATTGAACGCTAATCTGATGTCTCCCAAGGAAGTGGACATCAAGTTAATTTCCTCATATACTTTAGCAAGGTTTAATTGATTACAAGCAAGTGATATCGATTTAGTGTAGAACATATTGTTGTAATATTGGATTATGATTCCTTTATTGTGAAGCCAACATACACTTTATATTATATTGTGTTTATTTTATACACTTTATACTAGTTACTTGTTTAATTTGTCTTTCTAATCTGTCTCTTATTATGTGTTGTTTAATTTGTTTGATCGTGATTTGGTGGTTTGTTTTAACATAATAACTGTTGGCTTGCTATTTTGCGATAAGTATTTTGTTGTTGGTAGTTTGGTTCAATTTGGTTCAACATATTCGGTAGATTATTTGTTCAAACTGCATGTTTGCTATTAGTTTAGAAGGGTAAAATAGTAATTCTGCATAGTTATTCAGATGCCCAACCAAACAACACTTACTGGTTCAGCACTTGTTCGTTCAGATACTCTTAACCATTCAGACCTCTTACTGGTTCAGCACTTAATGATTCAGTATTTGCCAAACAGCCCCTTAGTTGAAATCGGTTGAGTGGTCAAAATTGAAGGTTGTTGAGGTGAGGAGTTGATTACCGGTCTTGTCTCAAGAGTTTACTTTTTTTTAATGAACATAAGAAAGCGTTCTACGTGCTGTGATTTGTGATTTGTTTGAGATACAAAATTAAAAAAAACTATATGATCGAGATTATTTTTTGTATTTTGAAAGACTATTAATTCGATCCACTACTCTTAAATTTCCTTCATCCAAACATGAAACTTTTACAAAGGATCTATATATTTTCTCGGAAAAGGGCCGCAAATTAAAAAAATAAAAAACGTGCATGACCAACAAGTGGTCAAATAAGAACATAGAGAATTTAATAATCCTGGGACCATATCTACGTATATACTATAAATTAATAATTACAACATTGTCCACTTTTTTTTGAACGGCCAGCTGAGTAACGCTGGGTACCCCGTACGCGGCCTCCATTGGCTAAAGGTAACCCGAGTCGGCCACTAGTCCGGACGGACGAAGCCCCTAGCGGTCCACCTGTTGAGGGATTCACCGGATAAAACCCGACCCCACACCCGCCAAACGGCACGACAGCGAGGAGCCGGTAAAACCGGGTGAGATCAGGACTCGAACCCTGGCAAGCCAGGGTCATCCCTCATATCTCCCATATAAGTTGGTGGTAGTGAGGTTTGATCCCCCTACCTCTCACTTGTAAAGTGAGTGCTCTATCATTGAGCCACAACCAACTTATACAACATTGTCCACTTAACTTCACTCAACTTTTGTAACTTTAAAAATAGTTACAACTTTAAACTTTCATTTATATCCATTTATTTCTTTTAATTGTAATCGTAAACTAACTTCTCACTAACGATTTTTTAACGTCGCAACTTTTTCATACGTTAATATATTTTTTTTAAATTGCATCATTAAAATGGATATTTTATTGTCTTTAGTTTTTTTTTTCAATTAAAAAAAATTATCATGTTACGTATGGGTGTTCACAATTTAGTTTTAACGGTTTCTAAGTTAAACAGTGAGTCGCTGGTTCAATTTTTTGTCATTGAAAACCGAAACTGAACCATAGAAAATTTAAACTGAATCGTTACTAAATGATTTGGTTTCACGCATTGAGCTTCAATAATAAGTTTACCGCCTGGTCTGTTTTTATATGGCCGATTTCGATATAAACCGTAAACCAAACCGTTTGCTATATATAGTTTGAACATTCGGAAACCGGCTTACCAAAATCGATCATTGGTTGAACGTTTTCAAAGTTTCAAACGAACATTAGATGATCACTGGAATTTTTGTTACCCACCGCAGTTTGTTTATTTATTTAAGTATAGATTACGTTTTATCCTCATGTAACGTTGCAGACGTACGTAAGCATCTTGAACGTAAGCCTTTTCTCTTTTCCATAACTTTTCATTCAGGAAATTTTTTGTCAATCCAGGAATACTATAAATACATGTTGTACACACCAATATTATCCTCACCACAACCAGTTTATTTCATTTCTTCAATCTCAAAGTTCAGTTTTACGTAAAAAGCTTTTCAGGGTTTCTTTAATTATATCGATCAATGGTAACCAAGACTGCTTTAGAGCTCGCATTCAACGAGTTACTTAAAGCAGTTGTAGAGCAAAGTATACAAAGTGACCGAATCAAAACACTACTCGCATGCCTCCAAAATACCTTAAAAGATATAGAGCCCATCTTTCTTAAACGTCGAATGTTGGATCGTCCTGAAAATGAGATCGTAATGTTCATCTCTCACCTGGAGAAAGGAAAAGCGCTCGTTCTCAAGTGCTCGACGATCAGATGTTGGAATGTTTACCAAATATTTATTCATTCATATAAGTTGAATCGACTTAACAACGAGCTCTTGAGGTTCTTCCAGATTAAAATCCAGGAGAATATGATGAGTATTAGTATGAGAAGTCTGATTGGTATCTATGATTTATCACACAAAATGGATCAACTACTTTCAGCTGCTACTACTCATGAACGTGCTACCTAGTTTGTGCAGTGTTCCGCAGCTTCCAGAACATATTGTTGGCTTCAATTCGCATCTTGTAGAGCTGAAGCGTAGGCTGCTCAATGATGACACCCAAGTGTTGGTGGTTTCTGGTCCTGGAGGTTGTGGAAAGACTACTTTAGCCAAGATGCTTTGTCATGACAATGAAATAAAAGGTACCAATACATGTTTGATCCGTTGTTTATTTGTGCGCGTGTTATATTCAGCTATAACGTACGTGCGAGTATTGAATGCCAGATAGTCACAGAGGATCAAATAGTTTAAGGGTTTTGAAGTATAGTATGTCAAAAAACAATAAAAGGGTTTGCAACAGATCTTGGTACAATAGATCGTTCATCTATTAAATATATATATATATATACATACATATATATATATATGTGTATGTATGTATATAAACAGTGAAAGGGCGCCTATTGAACGGTTGGAACAACCGTCGTGTCCTTTGGCGCCATAACCATTTAGGACAGTTATGTTGGCAACCAAATTAATGATTCGCCCAAAGCTGAAAGAATGGCCAAAATTGTTGGAATTAATCTTGACTTATGGTTTTTATTAGTTTTATTGTTTGGTTTTATTTATTGTTATTTTAAGTTTGCTTTATTTAGGATTTGAATAATGGTAGAAAGTCATAGGTTCGGTTTGACCGAACTTGGTGGGATGTGAACGTTGAAGCGGGGAAAGTGGGTTAAGTTGAGGTTGTTTTGTCTATGTTGACTCCACCTTTTATGGTGGAATCTGTTTGTTTCCTTGGATGTAAATGGCTATATATAGCCTCACTTTATTGAATTGAATATGTAAGCCTTTTCTTTCTTAAACATTATCTTTCAATATCACACTTTCTCTGCAACACACACATCAATTCAGAATTACACATTTAGTTTGGGGCTTGATATCCAACAAAAATCTATTGCAAGTTTACGCAATCTGAGCTTCATCGATATATCTGATTGTTTTGAGTATAGCTTTACTGCCTGAAGAAGTTGGTGAACTAGGTGGCTTGAGAGTACTTAAGATGGACGGTTGTAGTGGGTTGCAAGAACTGCCGGTGTCTATTAGCAGATTGTCGCAGTTAGAAGATGTGATATGTGACGAGGAGACATCGTATTTGTGGACGGAGTATCAAAGCGATCTTCATAACTTGAAGATAGATGTTGTTGAAGATGACAGGTTTGAAAGCTTTATGAAAATCGTTCAGTAAGTTTTATTGATCCTGTGTTTGCTATTAATTAATTCTATGAAGTATATTGAATAAATTGTTTGTATATATATATTTGCTGTAATAATATGAAATTATATGTTACATATGTACTTGGTATTAGTTATATATATATATATGTGTGTGTGTGTGTTAAATATTTGAAGTCATTGTATAAATTGTACGTGTTCCTGTATGAAGTTTGTAAACTACTTACTAAGATGTTTTCGTTTAATATTAACTTGTTTACAAAAGAGTGGTGTCATGTACGTGGTTATATTATATATCCTTTGCTTTCTTGTCGATCTGTTGAGTTAGTACGTAATAAGGTGTTTGGTTATTTGCAGTTTAAGTGAAGCTGAAATGAACATGTCGGTTTGTCATATATATGGTCTTTTTGGATGCATTGGTGTTGCGGGTGGCAGTGCGACATCGTCTTTTTAAACCGCCGATCGAAACACTAAAATAAGTACAAAGTCTAATGAAGATGCCCATTTTAAACAAGTCAACGTTTGAGTTGAAAATGAATATATATGAACATTATTTTTACCCATCAAGTTAGTTACATTAAGTTGAAAATTATTAGACAGATCGAAGCATGCATGTTAAATCCAAGAGTAAAATCAATCATAGCTTTTGTTTTTAGGCTTGAAACGTGCAGGACAAATGGAGATTTTGAGAAATAATAATTATAAGGTGAAGATGACAATATCTTACACAGGTTCAAAACACTCATGTAACCTGACGTCTTGACTTGACTTGTTACGTTTGTGTGCGTTGAGTCATCTCGCGTCGAGTGAAACTTGCATATGTTAGAAAGTTATCAATCTTATGGTGAATGAAATGAAGATTAAATGGAATTTAATATTAAACTCTTCATATAAGTTTCTTATCA
The DNA here is from genome assembly GCF_021521415.1 of Bidens hawaiensis. Lineage (NCBI taxonomy): Eukaryota > Viridiplantae > Streptophyta > Magnoliopsida > Asterales > Asteraceae > Bidens > Bidens hawaiensis. The sequence goes on along the minus strand of NW_027505686.1, from coordinate 17,414 downwards.
CAATTGATTAATTAGTATGTTTTTATTAGAATATTGAATTTCTAATTAAGTGAAACTTTTTAATCACCCTTAACTCTTGTATATACATATATAATAGGCTATATATATGTCTCATTTGTAAAATACTAGAAAAATTAGAAGCTAGAAAATTCAAGGAAAAAATACGTGCATGCATGAAAGGTTATTGGTGAAAAAGAAAGGTTTAAAGACTCGTATATTAGAGGAACCTATAGAGAGGAGACCTTTTCATTCTAATTTTACCTCAAAGTTCTAACACTACAATTTACCTGATGTAACCTCGGACGTGTGGACATCTCTGACAGTGCATACTGATTCGACTGTTGTATAATGGGAGATAGACGGACTCTTTAATAGAGACCTGAAATCTGTTATAAGAGACCCGTGTTGAACACGAATCCTCAGTCACAACCCGTTAACATTAGTTTGTTCATTTATTGTAGAAAAGGATCATTCAAGAAGATGCAGATCGAGCTCTCGTTGAAGACTACACAAAAGATCGTTTGAGAATACGCTATTCAAGTAGCTTAGTCGATCGACCAATGTGATGAAGACACAAGACGAATCTATTACATGAAGTACCCAATGAAGGCACCATATCTTATCAATTTTGAATATAAATAATTTGTATATTATATTCATTTTCTTTGATTTTGTAAACGGTATCGTACTCGTATATTTCTCATTACTAATGAGAATATCGTTAATATTAATTTTACTTCATATTCATTTATTTATAATAAAAAGGTGAACCTATGTCCTACAACATACCGTCACTAACAATGTGTGTTTTCAATATCTATGAAACACTTCCCTTTCGATATTATAAGATGTTAGATATTAAAACTAAATACTAAGATATGATGCATATAACATCATGGACCAGTTAGTAAAATAAACTAAGTCACTGGCCAACACTACATAAGTACTATTTTGAGAAACAATAGTAGTCCCAAAGCTTCGTTTTTAGTAGGATTGGTTTTGCTATTCAAAAGAGGGGTTGCGGCGGAGCTTGTTGCCTGTTTGTCTGTCACTTTATTGTAATCGTTATGTAGTAGCTAAATACATAATTATATAGTAAATAAAAAGAATAGATAGTAGTCAATGTGTATGGCGAAAAAAAAAGGAAAAATTCCTCTTATACGATAATTTTCTATGCCTACATATAAATTATGTAGCTAACCTTAACTTCAATCAAATGACCATTTGCTAATTGCTAAAGTTGCAAGAACTACTTAATAAACACACCAAATGCCTCTAAAAGCTAAGAAATATAAAATAATTATGTTGTGATTCTCATCTAAATTGTAAAGAGAATCGACTGAGAAAATAGGGTCATGATTTTTTTATTTTTATTTATATATATATATATATATATATATATATATATAATATAAAGAGAATCGACTGAGAAAGTTTAGGTACCCGACCACACTAGTTGAACACTGAATATAAACGAACATGAGGATATAATATAATATAGTTCATTTGCCAATATAAGCACATATAGAAATCAACCCTTGAATCTTGTTATTAGAATATGCCTGTCAACAATACACCCATGGGAAAAATCTCAAACCCAATCCAGTAGTAGTAGTAGTTCTTCACATAACACGTACATGAAGATGAAGTAGAAATAAACAACAAAACAGGTAAGATGCAACGAGTTTCAAGAAATTAATAAAAGAGTTGTTTCTAATATCAATCAAGTAAATCAGTTCTCAAATCTTCCTCCAAAACAAACTCATTAATTATTTGTTCCACAGAATGGTGGTCTCAGCAATCATGGAGGTCACCACATACGGATCCATGTTAGACGAAGGCCTTCGGTCCTCAAAATACCCTTTGCCTTCTTTCTCCGTGTCACGCCCCACACGAATAGACGCGCCACGATTCGCAACACCCTACACAAACAATTAAAATACAATATCAAACAAACTACGGAAATTATATAAGTTAGATAATATAACTGTTTATGTGACATATGGTGTACCCATATAAAGGTGTTGATGTCAGCTGTTTCATGACGCCCCGTAAGCCGTCGCTCATTCCCGTCACCGTATGCTGCAATATGTTCTTTGTGCCTCAAACCCATCTTCTCAATAGCTTTCTTGATCACCTCATACCCGCCTTCTTCCCTCATGGACTTTGTGCTAAAAGATTATTATTATTATTATTATTAATTGGTTATGAACTTAACTATGACTAGAATAAACATAGTAGAAACATGTTTTTAAGTAAAACTAAAAACCCGATTTACCTATAGTTAGTGTGCGCACCAGCACCGTTCCAGTCACCCTGTTCAAGATTGCATATCTTTAACACGCGATACTTACATCATTAACATGATTAAGATTATAAAAATCAAAACAAAACTGACCAGAATCGGCTTGGGGTCAAATGAAACCACCACTCAGCAATCTCAGTTATCCTCTGAACAAAACAAAACCTCGATGTCAAGATTCTTAACCGAACTATGTATATACAACAAGGGTGTTAGTTATGTAACTACCAAATAAATAACTATAATAAATACCCTTAACCATCATTTAACTAACTTAACTAACAAGTAAATAAACTTAGGATTTATTTATTAATACAATAAACTTAGGATACAAAGGCTTGATTATTATACCAACAAAGTACGCATCAATAAAACAAAAACAAACAGTAGATTCATAATACCTCGAGAATGTAGCGAGCCACCCAAAGTTCATCACCAGCGGAGATGCCTACAGCTGGTCCAACTTGAAATTCCCACTGTGTGACAACAAAGTAGAGTTCAATAAATTATAAGGTTGCAAATAGGAAATAAAGAGTCAGGTTCGTGTCAAAACATTAAAAAAAAGGTTACAAACTTACTTGTCCGGGCATAACTTCGCCATTGATGCCACTAATGTTGATGCCAGCATAAAGACAAGCCTTATAATGAGGTCAACAATATTGCGACCGAAAGCTTTATCAGCACCAATACCACAATAATATGGCCCCTAAATTCAATCATGTTAATGAGCTTACAGTTAAAAGTTGATCATGTTATGAACAAGATAATATGAAGATTAAAGATAGATTTGATTGACCTGTGGACCAGGGAAACCACCTTGAGGCCAACCAAGCGGCCAGTTGATACCTTTCTGCAACAAGGTGTATTCTTGCTCAATTCCATACCTATTGTTAATACGGAAACCATTGGATATTGAGTTACTTAAATTATTAAAAAGAAAAAAAAAAACTTTTGGAAAGTACCATGGAACCTCCTTTTCGACGTCCGGGTGGCTGAAGATCTTGGCTGCAGCATGCCTTTTGTTAGTCGGGATTGGCTCACCGGCTGGAGTGTAAGCATCACACATCACCTATAATAATACAAACATTTTATAAAATCTGGTACAGTTTTGGACAGAAACCTTAAACTGTTCAAGGTGTCCAAACCGAGCTAAATTTGCCGCAGCTTGGCAGGTTTAGGAACGAAAAGGTTCGTTTATGATTTATGGATTTGAAAAACCAAATTTTATTATCACGGTTTAGTGTTAGTTAGAGGCTTGAATAATAAAAACATAAATCTTTAATCTATATAACTTTAAAACAATAATGTAACTTTTCTAACTTTACAATGTACAGAAACTAAATAATCATAACATGTATCAGTGCGTTTAGTTATAATTCGTATGTATGTGTTACTAATTTACCTTATTTCATACTTATTAAACTTTATCTTATTATATAGTAAAGCTTTTAATAATCAGAAGGTAAAAGGTTTACTTTTTAAACCTATCATTTCACTAAACTTTTGAAGCTATAATATTAGAACTTCGTGCTTTAAAAAGGAAAAGAAATAATAATAATAATAATAATAATAATAATAATAACAACCCACGGGCCCAGCTAACCCAACTATTCAGGCCGGTTTGATTTGCTTCAGTTTTCCAAAAACTGTATTTACCAGCTGCGTCTAGAAATCCAATTAAACCCCATTTTGACCCAAGATGTAATGACCCGTTACTCAACCCGATCCACCCGTTTTGCATTGGTATAAAGTATAATATAGAAATCCTTGAAAATTTACCAATATATTGTTACCCCTTCTGAAGGGATCCTTGAAAATGGCTTGAGGGCTGTTTTATCCATCAATTAAATACACCATATTAGTAAAAAAAAAAAAAATCTAAAAACTTTTGGTGACTATTTATTTAAAGTTAAAAACATTAATTACGCACTATAAAATAACTTCACTATCTTCCCCAGGTGCTTGCCCTGTGCGGGACCCATCAAAGTTCCACTTTGGTAGCTTCTTTGGATCATCCACCGGACCCGAAAGTGTCTAAAAAACACACACACACATAAAAAAAATGAATAATAAAACTCAAATAAATCATGGGTTATAAATAATCATAATCATGAATGAATAAATAAATTACTCTTGCTTTGCTTCTAACATCCATGCCTGATCCACCGATCCTGCAGTTCACACCAAACGTCACTAATTATAATTAGATGTTAAATAACACAACAAATTAACTGGGATTAAACTTTAAATTTTTATGAGTAAGCATAGTCTTGGATTCTTTGACTGGTTCCGTACACAACTAAAAAGTATTAAAACTTTTCATTTTATTTTATTTTATTACAGGACCAAGAACAGATCGAGGATGCCTGGTTTCAAGTGATTATTATTATTATTATTATTATTATTATTATTATTATTATTTTCAACTAGGATCAGCAATTGGTGCTGTGTTCAGGTATTTTTGGGATCAATACTTTAGACATCACCGGTGGTATTCTGTGTTCAAATATCGTACTATACTAACTTTCACTGGTACCGAGCTCATCCCGGTTTTCAGCACCCCAAATTACTTGGAAAACAAAACAATTAATAATAATATCTACATAACTATATATATATATATATCAAGCATGGTGATCAAGTATACAGTAAGTACCATATGTATTCTGCAATGATTTTAGAGGTGGAATCAGTGAGGTTAAGGTTGACAAGATCAGAAAGCAAGGCCATGACTATGAGGACCAACCGAATGTAAGTAAGTAAGTAACTTCTTGGGAGTTGGGATGATGAAAGAGGAGTACTGTAATAATAATAGTTTTACTCAGTAAAGTATGGAGGAGTTGCAAATTGAAGGAAGTTGGTCGTGCGTTTTTATAACCGGACTTTGCTTTTTCTCAATTTATTTATTTAATGCTTTTAAAACAAACAAACAAAGATATTGATCAAAATATTCATTCCTCTTTAATGTTTTTAATAATTATCAAAATATATAATAATACTTGTGATCTACCAATAGTAAGTTAAGTTTCACTAGATATATAAGTTCGATATCCTAATTATATTATACAACATATTGAAAAGGAGATTATACTCTCCTCACATATTTACCATTCCTTTTCGGTACAAACTTTTAAACATTTAGTACAACATCATAATGCATATTTTCTTTGTTGACACCATGGCTTTGATACAAGTTACCAACAAAACCAAATCTTCAACAACAATCTTACACGTTTACCGCTCAAATTTGTATACTAAATAGTTTCTAGTAACTTTACCTTCCTTGTCTAATATAAGCATTTTAACACCGTTTCTACTATTTACTCGTGATAAACCCACATATAGTTGACCATGTGTAAACACCGGTTCTCGCAGGTATATGCTAACTCTTGCTAATGATTGTCATTGACTTTGTTAATGGTCATTGCAAAACAAACCGCAACAAGAAACTGTCTCCGTTTCAATTTGAATGGCAGTTTCTTATCTAAAGGAGTTACACCACTACGAGTTATATAAGTGCGAAAGCCAATGCTAGTACCTGAAATAACATTTATTTCGATAAAACGCCTCCCCAAGTTAATTACTTGTAATCTGGTTCCGTTGCATAAACCGTTCTTCTGATCAATATTCCTTAGTAACATTATTGGCACACCAGCTTTTAGAACCAATCTATGATTAGGCATACCAGACATCTTTGAACCATTTAGAAAATTCGGTGAGTTTAATGCTGGATCGAAACCATGACCAACATTATCAAACATGTCTATACTATCAGAACTGAGATATTCAACTTCTTCTCTAGAAATCAAAGACAAAAATCAGTTATTAATGTCTTGGACAACCACATTTCAACCATATTCTTGAAAATATGAAATATCATTAAAATTTTTCAAAAATGCTGGATATAAAAAATCAATCAGATCAGAAATAGTATCGGATGAATCACCAATCAAAAGATCATCTATTATATCTATAATGGCGTTGTTGTATTTATAAATAATGAAATGAAAATGTTGTATTTATAAATAAATGATAATTTTACATTAATTATAAGATATCATAACTTATTTGAATCAAGTACAAAATCATAAAAAAAAACTAATAAAGATAAAAGAAAAATTAAAATATTTTATAACTTATATCATGAGTACAATAATAAGCAAACAAAAAAATTAGTCCTCAAATCAACTAAACAATTTTACAATTTCGATCCAACAAAACTTCTAACTCAATGTTGATTCAAAAGATGAACTTTATATAAGACATTTATTACACATCAATAGCCGTAATGTTTATTACTCTAAGATAGTACTCGTGTTTATTTACACATCAATTTAAATATTTGTTGCACGTCAATGTTAAAAGATGAACAATATCTAAGACATTTCTTTTTATAAGTATATTTTAAAATTATGTTACAAAACAAGTAATGACAATCTAAAACCTAAACTAAGTCTTTAGTAATACTATAATTAATTGATCTTCAAAATAAAGTCTTAATCAATATTCAATAACATATTAATTTTCATTCAAGTATAGTTGACGTATAGTTGATTCCTAATATATATCATTTAGGAAATTAGGCAAAGCTTTCTCATATATATTTTTTTATAACTCCTTTGTGGATAAGTTATGTTAAATAATTATTGAATACATATAATAATAATAATAATAATAATAATAATAATAATAATAATCTAATATTGTTTTAATAGATTGTGCTCTTTAGCTTTTATGCTTTTTTAATGTGTATCCGTTTAACCAGTTTTCTTTGTAGCTGTATTTTTTTACCCATTTAGACAAATTGCATTCACTCAGGATATTAAACTTTTCACCATATTTCATACAAGCTAATTTGGTGGTGATGAAAATAGAAATTTAACTTTGTTAAAATTTAAACATAGAAATAATTAAAAATGGCTTTTTGCATTATGGGAATAATATGAATAAACTAAGAAAACATTCCATGTTAACTAAAGGTTATTTTACGGAGAAAAAAAATATAAATTAAGGAGAAAACGTGTTTTATTTTCAGCAACCATTATTTGTTTGACAATTACGTTAAAATCATTTTATGCATTATTTTTAGGTGTTTAAAAATATAAGATTTAATGTAAATTAATGGTTATCAACTTAAGAATTGATTTGAAGTCAAAACTTATATTAGGTCAAAAAGTATTATCATTGTGTACAACAAAAATAGTGATTAAAATAAGAATTAAAACATAAATTAGTAGATGATATATATGAATATTGTTGATGATAATTAAAGAAACTTTATAATTAATTTTATTTAAACGAATATAAGTTGAAAGTTACAAATAATTTTTATTTCTAGTTAGGAATAAGGTATTGATATATTTTGATACCATAATTAAAAGTGTAACATTAAATAAATAAATAATTAATTAATACGAATCAGTTTGTTAAGTAATTGTATTTAATATAACAATAGTTTTGGTAATATGATTATTATTAATATAAAACGAAGATTGATTTTTTACTCTAACATTAATGGTTTTTTATTTTATAAAATATTGTAACAATAGAAAGTGAGTTAATTTAATAATAATGATGAAATAACAAAATGCTTAAGGTACAGAAATTCAGAAAGTCAATTGATGCTATTTTTAGGCATATGCATCTTGACATTTAGACATAATTATAAAATTGTCAAATAAAAAATTGTAAACTTTTCTAAGATTGGAAAGTATCAAAATCTTTTAAATGTCAATGAGAATTGGTTAAAGAATGTTTGTTGAGTTTGAGATACGACTACAAATAGATTATATTGCTAGAATTTGACAAATTATAATTGTAGTATTTGTTAATAAGATTTGCAATGAAAAAAAAAACATACATGTTTTGTATATGAGCAAAAACATATAATTATATAAAAACTGTTATCAATAAATATACAAATTGTTATAAATTAAATTTTTATTTAACTTTTATATAAGAAACATTCAATAAGTTTTTTTTGTTAGATCTATTAAAGTCAATGCTAGAGTTCACTTTTATGAATAAAAAAATTATTAGTAAACTTCAAATAAATATTTAGTACAGTCATATTGTAATAAAAAATTTCAACATAATTACATTTAATATCAAATTCGTTAATTAGTCAACTTTTGACATTAACATGTAAAAAAAATGAATTTTTATTTTATTTTTGTAATATTAAAATGGGGTTTTATTTTATACATTAATTTTGACATTCAATTTGTAAATGTTTGTATTTAATTTGTAAAATTCCGTATTTAATATGTTATAGAAAATATGTGAGTTTTACAAAAGGTATGAATCTTGAAATTTAGACATAATTAAAAAGTGATCAAATATAAAAATTAGAAATAAGGGTTTAAATGTGTTATGAATATTAACCATAAATTAAAGGTATTATATAAAAACCGAATTAAAAAAATGTACATTTTATTATATATTTTATTTTTGGTGTTTAAAAATTAATATGTTAATGGATTTAGTTGAAATTGACATTAAAATCATAATAACTTGAAATATTGAGAAACTATTATTAAAAATATATTTTTTTATTTAAGGCATTAATATTAAAAATTTATGAAATGGTCAAATTCATTAAATTTCAGTTTTTGTATAACTGGTGAAAGTCAAACTATATAACACATTTTTGTAAACTTCATATAAATAGTGAAAATCCGAATTTGAATGGTGAAAATCGGTTTCTAAAATGTCATATTAAATGTGTATTATTTTAAAATGTTAAATACGATAATATTGGAAAGTATAATAATGTTTTAAATTGCGTTGACATTAGTGATTTAATTGGACTTTGACCAACAACAATATAAGATTGATTATCTTACTATAACTAATTTAATGTCTTATAGAATGATCAATTAAATTTCATTTTCGGATTATATAATAATCAATTAAATTACATGAATTGTGAAAAATTAATAAATGCATGAATAATAACAAAAATATGCATTAACATTAAACAAAAAATAAGACATCTTGTCAACAAATCCTCAATCCATTATATCAAGTTGGGAACAATAACCTGAAATGATAAAATTATATGTTAATATTAATATTACATAATAAATAAATTACCTATTATGGAAGATTTGAATTATGTGAACAAATGTAAAATTGATGTTATAGTTTATAACCGGAAAATTTGAATCGCGTTACCGGGAAAACGAAATAATGATAATCTCCATTGATATACAACCTAAATGTAACAAACTAGGGTTGAATTAGACGTTTTGGGTCTGGGTTTGGGTATTAGGATATCCAGATTATCATATGGGTTATAACAATACTTACAATCTAATCCCTGATGTTTAAAGATGGACACAAGAAATTGAAACTATATGATCTGGGCTAAAAGTGAAAAAACAATAAAGATTTAATTATAATTAATAATATATAGATAATTAAACGATTTAAACTCGATATACGCAATGTCACACCCCAACCTACGGCGGAAATGCCGGGGCGCGAACTGATTGTCACAGCTCTCAAGGTTATTATCATGCACAATATAAGTTTCAATATTTATTTAATAATTTCAAATAATTCAAGTACAAAATAAAACTTATTAAACAAACAACAATTACAAATTAAATTCTTGATCGTATCATTTCTAACTTAAATTGTAACATCCTAAATTTTCATGTTTAATAAAAGAAAGTCGCGTTTAGTTATTGGGCCTAAATAAGTAATTAGTACTAACAAGGAAAAGATCATGGACTTGGACTAATTAAAAATGATTAAAAAATAATGGGCCTTAGGTCCATGGGCTTTAAGGGATATAAATACCCCCTTAAACCATCCTAAAACCCTAACTCTCATTCCATCTTTCCATAATTTCCTACACACACTCAAAAACACACATACACCTACACCATATATACGGCCGAGAGTGACGAGAGAGATTTGAGACCAAACGGACGTTAGCTTGTACTAGATCTTTATTACACGAGCTATATACAAGATCTAGAGTTCATAAACAAGTTAAACGAGATCCAAACGAGCACTAAAGGTATGTTCTTGACCCTTTAAAGGTTACATTTTTATAAGCGTTTAGCCTTGAAACTTAGAACGAGAATAGATCGGGTATAAACGAAACGTAAAGTTGTAAACTTGATGCTAAAATGAAGCTAATGAACCCATAAACATGTGCGGCTCGATTAAATGAACCCTTAAACCTAGTATCGAACGTTTTTAAGCCTAAAGGTCCAAACTTTATGCTTTTCCGGGTTAAGTCTTATCCGAAATAGCCAGGAGAATGATTTACGGGAGATATTAACATCATATCTAAGGATTTCACGTTAAAACAGAGACGATGATGAGGTTAACAACCAACCCGTGGCTGCCACTGTACAACTTCGCTTGCAAGCAAGTTCGCACACTGACATGTTCGCTTAACGTATAAGTTCGCTACTGGTTAAGTTCGCTGCTGTATAAGTTCGCTATTGGTTAAGTTCGCTTAAGTTAAGTTCACTTACACGTATGTTCGCTTACATTTACGACCGCTTGCGAATACAAGAGAGTTAAAATAATAATTTAAAATCCTAATGAAAAAAAATACGTTACGACAGTTAACGAAAATAAAATTTTTCCAAGCTGACCTGCCAGCTTAACCCCAGCCAGGGGCTCTGCCCCTTGGACCCCACTAGGGGCTACCGCCCCTAGAACCCCGCTGCAAGGGGCGCTGCCCCCGTAACCCCGTTAGTTTTGGTAATAATTGAACTAGAAAGACGATATGGGTAGTGATAGTTAATTGATACGTGTAATTGTTATACAGTTAGTCGTGCACAACTCAAGAAAGGGATTACCATAAACGGTTAACGTAACCGCATTCAGGTGAGTTTTTAGCCCCACTTCCTTGTTATGTTTTCGGGGCTGTGTGCATACTCGATGTGATAGTTAATATACTTACCTTAAGTGGTAAGCGTATGCCTTGGTATAATTTATGTATGATGATTGCTTAACGGTGCGTAAATTATCTTCGGATGTTGCATGTACCGTCAGGTGGTAGCTAAAGATGTGATTGGTATGTATGATGTAAGATAAGATGTATGTATGAATATATATGATGTATGCAAAATGTATGTATGATATGTTGATGGTACGTGAACGCTCTTCGGAGATTGCAAGTATTGTCAAGAAAAGTATGTAAGAACAGTATGGTACAGTTGTATGAAACAAAGGGATCTGACCCTAATAATATCTGTGATGGTAAGGACTAGACCTAATAATATCTGTGATGGTAGGGACCAGACCCTAATAATATCTGTGATGGTAAGGACCAGCTCCTAATAATATCTGTGATGTTGGGGACCAGACCCTTTATAATATATGTGATGTTAGGGACCAGACCCTTATAATATCTGTGAGGTTATAGGGCGGAAGGCTCTTTAAATAGGATGGATAGTTATGTATGTAGAATGAGTATGATTAATGTACACCCCTTCGGGAACGTGTGCAAGTATGAGGACAGATTGTATGTTGTATGATTAACTAGAACTCACTCAGCGTAGCTGACTTTTAGTATGCACGCAGGTGAGTAGGTTGAGGCAGCTTGCATAAAAGGAAGCACATGGCATGGACTTCAAGAAGCTGGCATCTCAAGAAATGTTATGTTATTTTAAAGACATTGTTTTATGTTTAAATAAAACATAAAGTTGTAATAAATAGTATATATAAATATTTATAAAAATAAATTTGGTTTATAAAATACTTGCCAAATAATTATGTAAAATAATATGGTATTGAAATATATACATATATATATTTTGTTATGTATTTTAAATAAACAAAACTTTTATAAATAAAAACCTTTATCAAATTTTTAATAACTAATATATACATATACATATGCATATATATGCATAAATATAAATATATGCATATATTCATGGTTATAATCAAAGTTCTGGATGACAACGAGTTATTACGTCGGTTTTAATAAAATATTGATTATCTATTGATTACTATAATTCATATTTAAATGATCTAAAGGAAAACTTACTACAAAAAAATATCTGAAAACTCTGATTACCAGCTGGGCTACCCAGCACTTGCAAACAAATCTAAAGATCCGAACTCGCGACCTCTGCCCCCAAATGTTCATATGTTACCAGCTGGGCTACCTAGCACTTGCAAACAAATCTGATTTCCAGAATTTAAAAACACTTGGAGACCTTAACAGTTTGATTAAACAAACCCTAGAAATCAGATCTCGTTCAATCCGTTAATGTTAATTCAATTGATGTTAGGGATTTGGTTCATAATCATTACGCAAACAAAACGATGTAATTAATTACCTCACAAGATGCTATATGATGGGTTAATCAGACGGAAACATGGCCGGTGATGGTGATGACGAACGAACACACAACGGCTAAATATAATTCAATCAGATAGGGGGTTAAGGACGATGACGTCTTGAGGGTTGTATCTGTGTGATTATTTGCATTACGATGTTTGTTAACGCGTCCCGTGATTAACGAGTTGAGGTCGGCTATGTATAATAAGAAAACGAATATTTTGTTGATCAATTTACCATACTGATAATGTCGGCAGATCATGTAAGGCAATAATAACATATATTTGATTTGATCACTATGTTTAGATGCGAAGATTAAGGTCCAAGAATGTTATTTGGGTCACTGGTTCGCTAAATGGGTCTCAGGTTAGGGTTTGGATACGGGTTTGGGTTATTGGGTATAATTAACTTGACTGATTTTGAAGATAAGCCCTTCCACTATGAAGGTGGAGACATAAATGGATTAAAGCTTAGTTAGGGTTAAAAACATATATGTTACAAAGTAGTTTTATATACATTAATTAAATATTATAAATAAATATTAATAAAATAGTAAATATTCGATAGACACAATGTTTTTTTTTTCTTGGTAAAATTTTCCGAAAATAAAAACGAGTCGGGTAATGAAATTTGGAAAATCCGAGTTGTTACATGTCACATCCCCATCTTAGGCCTAGAAGTGTGACCATCAGTTGGTACCACCATTTGTAAATAAATCAGAGTTACGAGTTATTAGCGGAAGTCATATAAAACATGTGGATTTAAGTTATAAATATTTACATTACAAAAGATAAGACAAATGTCACATTTAAGTTTACTTGTTTATAGATTTACAAAATCACCATTAGTTATAATTAAGTTTAACAAAATATCCGAGCCATCGGATTCTTGAGCCCTTCGTCTTTTCAAGCGCTAATCTTGATTACCTGCAAAATGTTAAGAAAATACGTCAGCAACGAATGCTGGTGAATATGCTGATGCTAAAAATATTTTCTTTACTTAATTACCCCTCGAGAGTACTAAGCCTCGGCCCATATTGGCTTAGGAATAATCAAGTTAAAACAATATCATTATAAACTTGAGTCTCTACACTAGGTCACCTCAGCAAAACACCGTAGCGTTTCGACATACTTAGGTACCATAAATATACACATGGTCAGTCTCACTCGAACGTACTTAGGTCCGGACCATCGTGGCTGGAGGTCGTGACCAAGCGTGGGGCGATGTGCCCACCGCATTTAACCACATATGTAAGGATCCAGACAAACGTATACTACAGCCTGAGAGATAGGCTTTTACTCTTATTCATAATGTTTTTAGAGACATTTAGTCTCATGTAACGTTTTTCATATAACAAGTTGACTCGTTTGAAAACAAGTTTGTAAAAGTTGGGCGTATTCACCTTTTGATTGGGATCGGCTTCCAACACTGTCCGAGGGTCTTTCCCTTACTATCTCGCACCTATAGTACGAGTATAACTTTTTATTAGTCGGATATACAATCCGGCTTAAGACCTTTAGTCTTACTTTTATAATCGCCACCTCGATTTACCTTAAAACCTTTAGTTTATAAAGTAATCTCTTTTCTTTTCTTTTTAAACCTTTAGTTTAATATATCTTTCTTTATAAGATAATCTATAGATATCTTATTTATAAAACCCTACATTTCTTCTTCTTTAAGAAACGTATATCTTTCTTCTTTATTATTTAAGAATACTCATTATACTTAAATAATATTTATAACAAAGATTTATATATATATATCCACACATGTATTTGAATATACATTTATATTTTTCTTTCTTTTCTTTTCTTTGGTATTTATTCTTTTATTCATCGAGGTATCGAGTATAACCTCGACTTAGGGTATTAAGCCTTTTCAATATTTTATTATTATTTTATTCGGGCATCATGCCTACCTTTTCTCGGCTTATAAACCCTAGACAATCGAGCAACACTTCGACGCCATTTATCTCATTTCAACCTCTTGTTTGATCAACACTTCACTCGGGCACGCAAATCGAGACACCAATACTTCACGGCACGCACTTCAAGACGATCGTTGGGATATCGGTATTACAACACTTTCCTTCTTGGTACGATGTCGGGATATGGTACGATTATCGAGGAAACTGCACGAACTTTGAGGTAGTGAGAGAGATACGTTAGAGAGAGAGACAACTGATTTGTGGTGTGAGGGAATGAAATCCCGATGCCCTTAATTTATAGGCTAATCTGGTGTCCCTTCGTGATACGCGATGGCCACTAGATAACCCTATCGCGTATCGCGATATAGGGTTGGCCAGTCACCACGTAGGGCTGCCACGCAGCGCCATGTGGTGACACGTGGCGTGACCTCGTGCCCCTGGCTGACACTTGGCACACGTGGCACAACTTGTCAGGCCACATCATCGCGTATCGTTGTTGACTATTTCTAGAACCTTTTGACCAAACACTTCGCGATACGCGATGAGCTTGTCCTTTGTCTCATCGCGTAGCGCGATAGGACAAGAAACAGATTTTTCATTTTAAACCCTCAGGTTTGGATTTTGGCGGAATTGGTCCTTTAACTTTGAAAGTTGCCATTTTTAACTCGAAATTTTACGTGATGTTACATCCTCCCCACCTTGAAATAAATCTCGTCCTCGAGATTGCCTCACAAGAATAAGTGAGGGTATTTCTTTCTCATTTCTGATTCGAGTTCCCATGTATACTCGGGCCCTCTTCGTGAGTCCCATTTGACTTTCACAATTTTCAATGTTCGTCTTTTTAGTTTCTTTAGTTTCGAATCTTCTATTTGTATTGGTTTTTCAATGAATTTTAAATTCTTGTTAATTTCTACATCTTTTAATGGTATCGAAATAGATTCATCGGCTAGACACTTTTGCAGATTTAAAACATGGAACACGTCGTGTATTCCTTGCATTTCATCGGGTAGTTGCAAATGGTATGCGATAGTGCCAATTCGTTCGAGTACCTCGAAGGGTCTAACGAATCGAGGACTTAACTTTCTTCTCTTGCCGAAGTGAACTACGCCTTTCCATGGTGAGACTTTTAAAAGAAATTTATTACCAACATTGAATTCTAACGGCTTACGACGGACGTTGGCGTAACTCTTTTGGCGGTCACGTGCCGTCTTAAGTCGTTCACCGGATTTGAATGACTGTCAGTGGTTTCTTGGACTCTTTCGGGTCCAGACAATTGGTTGTCTCCAGTTTCAGACCAACACACGGGCGTTCTACATTTTCGACCATATAACACCTCGAATGATGCGGCTTGAATACTTGCGTGATAACTATTGTTGTACGAGAATTCCATTAGGGGTAAGTGGTCATCCCAACTTCCACCTAAATCGATCACACAAGCGCGGAGCATGTCTTCGAACGTTTGAATCGTCCTTTCACTTTGCCCATCGGTTTGTGGGTGATAAGCAGTGCTAAGGTTTAGTTTTGTACCGAGCGCTTGTTGGAAGCTATTCCAAAAATGAGATGTGAAACGGCTGTCTCGATCAGAGATTATAGATAGTGGTACCCCATGCAAAGCAACGATGTTGTTCACGTAGATACGCGCTAGTTTGTCCATTGAGTACGACTCATTGATGGGTATGAAGTGTGCAGATTTTGTTAATCGATCCCCAATAACCCAAATAGCATTGTGTTGTCGAATCGTTTTAGAGAGTTTGGTAAAGAAATCCATAGTGATTAACTCCCACTTCCATACGGGAAGTTCGGGTTGCTAGAGCAATCCCGAAGGCTTTTGGTGTTCAGCCTTGACCTTCAAACAAGTTAGACATTTCGCAACATGCGAAGCGACGTCCTTTTTCATCCCATTCCACCAGTAGTTTGGTTTGAGATTTTGATACATTTTGTCACTACCCGGGGTGCATCATGTATTTGGACTTATGAGCTTCGTTCAAAATTTTCTCTCGCAAGCCTCCAATGATTGGTACCAAAATCCTATTACTGAGTCTAAGGATACCATCGTCACCCTTGACTAGCGAGTCAATGGTGCCGTTTCGTTTTTCGTCAGAGATTTGGTTTTCATTGATCGCTTGAGTTTGGGCAGATTTGATTTGCTCGAGTAAATCGATTTGAAGTTCTAGACGCAACGCTCGGGCTCTTTTGGGCTTCTCGTGTTCCTTGCGAATTAAGGCATCAGCTACGACATTGGCTTTGCCTTCATGGTAAACGATCTCGTAGTCTTAATCGTTGAGAGTTTCCATCCATCGTCGTTGGCGCATGTTAAGCTCTTTTTGATCGAAGATATGCTTTAAGCTTTTATGATCGGTATACACGATAAACCTTACTCCATAGAGATAGTGCCTCCATATCTTAAATGCAAAGATTATGGCGCCTAACTCTAGATCGTGAGTTGTGTAGTTCTTTTCGTGTACCTTGAGTTGACGAAAGGCATAAGCGATTACTTTATTGCGTTGCATTAGTACATATCCCAAGCCAGAAGGAGATGCATCACTAAAGACAACGAAATCTTCGTTACCTTATGGCAAGGTCAATATAGGTGCTTGAGTAAGCTTTTGTTTAAGTATATCGAATGCCTCTTGTTGTTTTGTTCCCCATTCATACTTAATATTCTTACGAGTTAAAGAAGTTAGGGGAACGACTATTCGAGAAAACAATTCAATGAACCTTCGATAATAGCCGGCCAAACCTAAGAAACTTCAGATCTCGGTCGGCGACTTCGGAATTTCCCACTTCGAGATGGCTTTGATTTTAGAGGGATCGACTTGAATACCATTCACATTTATGACATGCCCAAGAAATTGCACTTCGTGCAA